>NW_026595487.1:0-10552 GCF_907164565.1 Psammomys obesus | reverse complement strand
AGAAAGAAAGAAAGAAAGAAAGAAAGAAAGAAAGAAAGAAAGAAAGAATTGCAGTTCTTCTAATGCATAAAATTTGGCCTGACCCATATTACAAAGTTTACCACTAATGCATTGGGCATTTTTAGTGTATAGTGTGATGGGTGTGTATGTTTGCGCACTCGTGCGTGTGTGTGTGTGTGTGTGTGTGTGTGTGTGTGTGTGTGTGTGTGTGAAGTAGTTGGAAAAACAGGATTACTCATATAGCTCAATATTGAAATACTTGAAAGATCATCTTGAACAATTTCTAAATAGGCTTGTGATCAATGGTCCAACTTAAGCTAAATTCAACAAAACCCCCCTCCCCATCTACACTATCCTACAAAAATTACAATGAAATTATTCATGAGAAATCCGGCTAATAGGTCCCTACATCTACCTTCTTGCAGGTAAAACAGCCACTCTGCCATGCCCTAATCTCTAACCGCTAAGGAATAATGCCCCTCTGTTCTCTTTAAAAAGTCCTTCTACAAATACAAGCTCATTTGTGGCTCAGTAAGTGTGAAACAATTACACCCACAAACAGACCAGCAGAAAGCAAAAATAGCCTCGTACATGCTTTTCAGTTTGTGGTCTCCTCTGGGTTGAAATACAAAGACAGAGCTAACAAAATGAATGACAGCATTACACCTGAAGACGATGGGGAAGCCAGATAACCTGCTCCAGTGTTTCTCTTTGACAGCCATTACAACACCAGTGTCTAGAAATATAACTCAGCACACTTGTGCTGCAGTCATTTGAATGATAACTGTTAGCTTCCGGGCCCTGGAGGAAACTAGCTTTTGCCCAGGACAAACGGGGATGGGTGGGCTGGGTGGAGCGGTGGGTCTCGGCAAGCTCTCCGAGGAAGTAAATGGTGAGAACAGCTTTGCTTTGAACACTCTCAGATCTCCAGAGAGCGGCTATCAGCACACATTGGGAGGAAGGCAGCTGTTAAATTTATTGCTACTTAAAACTTTGTAGATTGGAGATGCCAAAGAGGAAGAGAGAAGCTTATCTGTGGAGCTATTCTGGATTCTAGAGTAATTTGCCACTTGCTATGTACCTAGAAAGTGGCAAATGCAAAGGCTGTCTTTGATTTCACTAATGGAATTAAAAACACACATGGCTGGAGCAGTAATCAATGCCTCACTTGTGATGGATTGTGGCTTGGCTAAATAGTATGACCTTTAATTATCTTCGAAAAAAATGCAATTTTCCAATGTCTTTGCTGTTTGCTCTGTGATTTCCTATACAAACGTAAGCTGTCATGTGCTACTTTTATTTAGCTTACAGAAGTTTAAGGCTCATGAAGGGTGCTAGATTAATAGCCCTCGTGTGAAATTGTTTATCCCTTTAGTCATTTATTAGTAAACCTTTTTAGAATACTTTGTTGTTTTTTTTTTTAAACTTGGTGTAGTTGATTCATTTTAAGTGTTTTTAATAACATACTTTTACACTGCATAAGCATATTTTTAATAAGAACATTGAAACCAGGCAGGTAAAGGATGGCATTGGGGTCATGGAGGAATTTAAGGGCTGAGTTGTTCTCCCAGCTTTGAATGTGACCCTCCCCAAAGAAACATGGACCTATTGAGCAGGATGAGTGCTTACTTAGAATTTATAAGGAATACCAACCACATTTCAGAGATGATATCAGTCTGCTTGGATCAAATAATCAGTCACAGAAGCTACTGCTGGGCCCAAGATGAAAACCAGCCGGGCACAGGAATAACTCAGTGATGTCTCCTTGAGAGTCAGAAAGAAAACAGCAAGTAATAATTTTTTTTTTAAAGGTGGAGTATAACTTTGCTATTTGTTTTAGAAAAGATAACTGGACTTTAAAATACATTCAGGCTTGGGGTATAACTCAGCAGGAGAAGACGGGTTGAGCCGGATAGTGCCTTTAGTCCTTAAACAGATGGGCTTGGGTGGGGTGGAGGAAGAAAAGAGAAAGTATATTTCTCCAAATATACTTAATCTGTTTGTTTGTTTGTTGGGAAAATATCTCAAGGAGCACAAGGTAGCCTGGACTCATTAGAAGGCCAAGGATGACCTTGAATTACTGACCCTCCTTCCTTCATCTCCAAAGTGCTGGGAATAGTGGTAATGTGACCCCCCCCCCCCCCCCCACACACACACCCCTGGTTTGCGTTGTGCCTGAACTCAAACGCAGGCCGTGCGCACGCCAGACAAGCACTCCACCAACCGAACCACATGTCTAACTTAGAGGGTTTGTTCTAGTAAAAGAGAAAAGAGCATACCCCAGAAATTTCTCTGGGCCCAGATATTGGCCTCAAAAATCGCTTACTACAAGAATGTGAGGGTTTTTCTTGTATAGCCAACAGATTCAGTATCAGCAGGGTAAATAACAAGGGTTGTCTTTCTCTCCAGAAGCTTTCATTCTTATTCTGACTTGCATTTCTTCACTGTTGTGGGACGTTTATTCCTTTCCTGTTTATATC
Source organism: Psammomys obesus (assembly GCF_907164565.1). Taxonomy (NCBI): domain Eukaryota; kingdom Metazoa; phylum Chordata; class Mammalia; order Rodentia; family Muridae; genus Psammomys; species Psammomys obesus. The sequence goes on along the minus strand of NW_026595487.1, from coordinate 8,072 downwards.
ATTTTTCCATTTATATCACACTGTTCTCTGAGTCAGTTTGTGTATAGGATATTACATGTTAGTATTTAAAATATTTGCCTATAGTGCTGGTTCCAAATAGTTCTACAGATTACTGTCTATCTTTTAACTTTGCTTATTTAGGGGAAATTGTGGTAATTACAGTCGTATTTAAAGTTGCAGCCAATGCTTCCTTTAAAGCAAATTTCCCCCCTTTGCATGGAAAGTTCCTCTCCACTGAGGCATTCCAAAAATCAGTGGTTTACATTTTCTTTGGGGCATTATTTTAAGTAGAGTAGAATGCTGAAGGTTGAACCCAAGACCTCATGCATGTTTAGTCACTGAGCTATGCTTTCAGTCCTCAAGAAAGACAGTCTATAGAAAGTCATAGAGATAAAGACCCTTTCCATCCTTTGATCTAAGGCTTTATACTCAACATCCAGGTGAGGTACAAATAAGCACTTTTATCACTTAATAAGTGACCACAAATACACACATGCACACACACTCACTCACACGGCTCAGCAACAAGCCACAATATCTGAGAAAACATGAAGAGAAGTATCACTCATTTGACAGTAATCCTTTCCCATGTACCTTGGAGTGCTCGCTAGGCAAAAAGTGTTTTTCATGATGGAAGAATCTTCTCAAATGATATCTTATACTTACACTTACAGATGCCCAAATAAAAATAATCCCCAAGAAACTGGTCCTTGATCTATGATTTCTTAATGGATGTAAACTTATGTATGCACATATCTGTGGAAGTGTCCAGTGTGTACATGTATGTGAGGAGGCCACAGGACAGTCTCAGCTACCACCTTCTGGAATGCTGTTCACCTCCCTGGAGATAGTGCCACTGACTATCCTGGTGCTCATCAATTAGGCTAGACTGGCTGGCCACTGAGCCCCAGAGATCCTTCTGCCTCCACCACCACAATACTGGGATCACAAACCACCATGCCCAGCATTTTAGTGTATGTTCTGGGGCTGGGTCTCAGGCTTTGTGGACTGAGCCATCCCCCTCACTGCCGAAATGTTTGAGTAGTGGTGTGCTCCATAGCAGACGAGTGCGAATACCCTGTGTGCTCCTGCACTGGGATAGAGGAAAATGTTTGTGTGACGTTTTACCTGTATTCCTTTTACCCCGAGAAAAGCCAGGACCATTAACTCTATCTTGCATTTGGCCTCCAGAGTCATTTTCTTACTCTGACTCATATCACCATGTCCTCTGCGTAAGCCTGGTTAACCTCTTCAAGGATGCTAACAAAGACGGCCACAGGTCAGGCTCCAGAACAAACATTCCGTAAGCCATGAATTCATCATCCCTCCAAAGAAAAGAAAAGCAAGTCCCACCAATAACTCTGTGGGCGTCCTCCAAGCAAAACCACGAGTGATAGGAAATTATGTAAGAGTCAACACAAAAACAAGTTGGTTTTTTTCCCCCCTTGAGAAACTCAGTGCAAAAGAGCATACACATAGGTCTCAATATAAAAGCTTCCCTGGGTGTCAAATACAATTCCTTACTAATTCTCTGCACTTGAAATGTTGCACCCTCCACACCTGGATGGATGCCACTCCCCTCTGCAACTGCAACCTTCTGCTTTGCTAGTGGAGAACCTTCATTGTAGGGCCAGCCTAAGAGGAACATACTTAGCAGAGAACATGAAAGACCCTAAAGATAGATGCTGATGAACTCTTGAGAGTCAGATGCAATGAGGACAAGACAGAAACCTTTCAGAAGCAATTCGTTAAAAGAACAGATTCCAAGTGGGAAGATGGCTCAGTCAGGCAAGGGCTTGCTGTGTAAGCATGGGGACCTGAGCTGCATTCCCCGGGATCCATCAAAAGAGCCAGGTGCAGGAGCACACACCTGCAGTTCCAGAATGGGGGAGGAGATGGGAAGACTCTGCAGTTTGCAGACCATCCAGTCCTACCAGAACTGGCGAGCCCCAGGTTCAATGAACAGACCCTGTCTCAATATCTGGTGAAGGACAATTAAGAAAGATATCCAATGACCTCCACAGACACGCCCAACTCAAGGAGGTTTCACAATCATTGAGTGAAATTTTAACAGACATGTTGCATGGGGAAATGGAAGTTAGCAAGAAAGAAAGGAGGGAAGAAGACTGAAGGAAGAAAAGAAATGGAAGATGGTGGTAAGGTATGATGGTATTGAGGACAGAGTGGAAAAGGCAAGAGAAGGAGTTGATGAGGCAGAGAGGCAGAGAGGAGAATCTGACTGTGGCTTGTAAATAACTGAGGAGAAATTGGCCCTGGATTTAAAAAAAAAATCTTTAAAAGAATAACAAGTCAGAAAAAAAAAAACATATTTTACTTCAAGAGTCCTTTAATTTCATCAACAAATCCCCTACAAATTACAAGCCCAGATTCGACATATGACTTACATTTGTAAGATATCTAACAAAAAAGGAAAGAAAATCAATCAGTTTCTATTAACCTCTCAAAATACTCCCCTTTCAACAGGCATAACAGGAACGAATGTGCCCGCTACCCCCTAAGGCACAGCCCATGCTTCTTCTATGGCCATCTACTTAAATTAAATATTAGATCCTTCAGGAGTGGCTTGCTCAGGGGGAGAGGCAGGCTCCGCTAATGCCATTTCTCAGTAAGCCCATCAGGAAAGACCTTCAAGGAGACAACACATCTCATCTCTTGCCAGAAGTTTTCTTCTCATCTGTCTATTTTTAGAAGGGCAGCTGGGAAATCAGATGGCTAAGTGAACTGCTGGACTCTGAGTCAGGTAAAAAGCGAAAGCACTAGAGCAGCTCTTGGGTGGAGACCCCACAGTCCACAAAGGAGAGTTCTAGAAACATGTCTAACGTGGAGAGAGCGGCATGCCTTCATCATGGACCAATGGCTTCCCCTCCCCATGCACAAGAAGCATTTTCATCCGTGTTCTAAGTTCCAACCAGATAAATTAAAGGCAACACCTGCCCCATGTCTGTGTTGAGTTCTGAGCTCTGGTGACAGGCCAATGAGTCTACCAGACAAGCACTCGACCACTGAGCTCCATCCTCAGCCCCACTGTCATGACGTTATTCTAGGAGCCATCAAAATGTATTAAAATGGCTAAGCATTTTAGCAGGGGCAAAATGGCTCAGGGGGTAAAAATACTTGCTAACAAGCCTGATGAAGGACCAGAGTTTGACTTTGGTGGAAGGAAAGAAATCAACCAAAGATGTCCTTTGACTTTCACGTGTATGGTGCAACATGCATGTATTGAGGTACACACACACACACACACACACACACACACACGAGAGAGAGAGAGAGAGAGCAAACAAATATAACAGTTTAAAAAATAAAAGGACTTTAGTGTCTCAAACTGTGATTTTTTTCTGTGTAGAGAGTATACAAGATTTATGGGTCTCACATGATTTCAGGTAGGCCTGGATAGCCTTCCCCTTTCCTTAACCATGTCACCTTTCCCTCATCCACCTCTACTTCCTTCACCATCACCATTTTGTTCATCTACCATACAAAGAAGTAAATTATTCATTTCTACCATTTTTCATTAAAAATCATGTCAATGAGAATCAACATTATTCCACAAGTAGGGTCCGGATATGTCTGGCTGAAACATTACAATGCTTCAAAGCTGCTCATTATGAAATCATTTCACACCCAGCTCTCTCTGCTCTTGGACACGCAGCTTCGATTCATTGTTTGTTCTAGAGCTCAAGAGGTTTCGGTGGATTTCTGAAATAAAGAATGACCCTGACAGCAACAGAACATCATCAAGAACAGGCTATTTCTTTTCTCACTGGTGATGGCCCACAAACTGAGAAGAGTTTCAAACCTCTGACAAGGCATCTTCGGGAGAAATATGGAAAGATTAGATTACACTTGAATGAACAGTCATTTGTTTGACAAGATCATGGTACCACCCCCCGTAAGTGCCAGTCAGTCAATGTGCTAGATAGTCCTAAGTTTCAATGAATTCTTTAAAAGAGGAAGTGGGCTCAGCTAACTTTCAGAACGGCAGCCAACAGTCTCTCCTAGGAAAGCCCATTGATATCTTTGTCATGCTCCCTGATTTGAAGTGAAGAGTTGGCTGTTCATTCTGGAATATTTTTTTAAACTGGGTATTGTTTATTTAATTGTTCTTTGAACCTTTTTTTTTTTTTCAGCTTACTGTGTACTAGCTACTAAGCCAACCATCAGACATACGAAGTTAAATATGAGAGACATCAGGCTGGGTGTAGTGGCCTAGGTCTCAGAAGTTCAATGTCATCTTGAATGAGTTTGAGGCCAGCCTGAGCTTCATGAGACACCTTCCCCATCCCACGAAAAATATAATTTTTTTTTTGGGGGGGGGGACTAGGAGTATCAAATTGTTTATCACCAGAATACAATATGTGCCTAGTGGACAGCATGTTTCTGATCAGATGCCCCTTTGCACTCACCATGTGTTACATAATTCTCACACAATGATTAGTAACTTTTTATTTTATTTCTCCTGTTTTGTGGTTAAGAAAATTAAAGCTCAGAGGCATTAAATAACTTACCTAAGCCACTCTACTCATCAAGAACCGTACTGGGTTTTTTTAATCAAAATTTCTTTGTCTCCAAATTTATCCCTTTCCTTTCCTGTACTTTCAGCCAGCAGCCATCATCTAGAAACCATGCTCTTGATGGATTTGCTCTGCTAAGCACATTTATTAACCTATTTATCACACATTATAAATTAAATAAAAGAACCCAAGATAAACAGTAGTTCCCTAAGAAAATCACAAATCCCTGTTAGAAAAAAAATATTAAAATGCTGAGGAAATGAAATTAAAGCAATGCACTATATAAGATAATTATCAATAAATGGTCTGTAGCTGGATTTTCAGATTTGATACAGATATGATTCTAATTTACATGGGGGAGTGAATTAAAACTTTGTTTTATTTCCCCACTTTTTCTAGAATTATTTTCTGCCCTGGTGCTGTATTTAGCCAGATACACCTTGATAGAACCTCATTGGGGACATAAGCAATGTCTTAGAAAACACCAGAAGACAAAATTGTCTAAGTTCATGAGTTTCAAGGACCTGTTACTGTCCCAAAAAATGCACACTAGCTTAAAGGAGACAGGCATACCTGTAGTTCTGGCCTGAAAGAAATCCATTCTGATAAAATTATATTATACAACTTTTTAGAAATTTCAAAACAAGGACAGAGGAGATTGTGAGTGTCAGATCCTGACAAGAGCTGCCTCCTGCCTGCCTAAGACATTATCCAATATCGATTGTAACTTTCAAGTTCCCCTCAGAAGGTAGAAGTCTTGTTGGCATAAATGATCTCCTTTCTTTCTAGTCAATTTAGCTGAAGAACAGTGGCTATGAAAGTAATTCTTTGATTTAGATGTTTGCAAACATAGAGTGCTTTTCTATGAATTAATGGTAGCTTGGCCTTTAGAAATGGCACAAGGATAAACTTTTTAACTTAAATGCTTAACATCCTGTGTCAGGAAAATGTCTCCTGATGTTCACTGTCCAATCATTGTTTTTAGCTGGAGTACTTAAGAAATGCATCTTTAAATTATTAAAGAATAACTCAAGAAATGTCAAGTACAATGGTTTATCCCAATAACTGAGCAACTATCTAATTAGCTCTTCCTAGAATGTTACCAAAGTTCTCAACTGTAGAGTGCATACAGGCTGACTCCTCATTTTGCAGATCATGAAATGATGGGGTCAAGGGTCAGAGAAGACTCTGGCCGAAGGCAGGGTTAGAGAGCTAATTCACACATGGGCACTCAGCTTTGTGTCACTTCCAACTGAACCCTATTGCCTCTCAGACGTTAAGGGATTCTTTCCTTATGGAATAATAGTAAATCTGAGGCAAGGAGAGTGGATTAGAAATCCTCCCTCATATTATTGTAGCAAACCAATTACATTGTTAATTGGCCTACATTATATTGTGAAGAATCGTTTAATTTTTTTTTTTTAATTCTACCTGGCTAATTATAAATGGATGGTTCCAGAACACCTTAAGTACCTTCTCCCTCGCACAAACTCATTATGGTGGAAAGAGTCTTGATGATTTCAAAGCTGTGGCTTGGCTTCCTCGCTCTCCCCGAGGTCTCCTCGGATGAGTCACCATTTTCTCAAGTGTAGCAGAATCTTGTAGCTGCCACTGCCGAAGCAGCAGGCTGCAGCTGGAATGACAGAAACTACAGCCAACCACACGCGGGGGCCCTGCTTGGATTCTCCTCCCCTGCCTCACACATCATTAAGCAAATTGTCAGCTCGGTTTTAATTACAGTGCTTTTATGACTGCTGGTGATGTAAGAGGCACAGCGGGCACACCTTGTTTTTTTCCAAGCCGGGCTGTGTTTGTAGTGCTGGCAGTTGGGGCCAAAGCATTTTTCATCTTGCAGAAATGGAGCTAATTTATGTGGGAACCCAGACCCTCTCCATGTTGTTTGTGCTGCATCAATTTGCAGAGCCTAATGAGCCCTTTTTAGATGATGGAAAAACACTGTTCAGCTGCAATACTGAATATCCTTTAAAACCTGACATGAGGAAACAAAGATGCTCAACCAGAAGGAACCAGGCTCACCTTGCCCCGGTTTGTTGCCTAACCTGAGAGGATGAGGCTGGGGAAACACATGTGCTTGCAGTTAGAAGTCTTGACTACCTTTGGAGACGAGAAGCCCCACTGACTAGTTTTGTAGCGATGTGGCCTGCTCTGGTCAGTGTCACCCTAATGGCCTGCAAAGGAAGAATCAGCTGCTTCCAAGGAGGACCAAGATCACCATCTCCCAGCCCAACAAAGGCCAGAGAAATAAAACAGACACCCTGTAGAGGGTCTCTCTTTGTAGAATGCTTGTCTGGCTTGCTGGAGGACCTGGTTTAATCTCTAGATCCATGACTGGACATGGCCAATAATGCCAGTGCTCAGAAATAGAGACAGGAGGATCATGAGTTCAAAGCCATCCGTGATTACATAGTAAGTTTGAGGCCAGTCAGACTAGACTCCATGTGTTCCTGTCTAGAAAGAGAAGAGGAGCTCCCACTTGGTTCTAAGTAATGCTGAGAAACTGGGAGACAATACTTACAGGGCAACTGAAACTTTATGTGCTGGACATTGTATCTGGCCACACACCTGTGCTAACCTAACGATTTCCTCCAAAGGTTTCCATTCAGGTAAATATAATATTAACATACTGGACTTCAAGTTCAAACTAATATTTACAGTTCAACAAAACTCCATTGTTTTAAAACCTTCTTTCGTTATTGATTTTCCTTTTGGGAAAGACTTCAAAACCTTGCTCAATGCAAAAGCCATGTGAATCATCCTGGAGCTAAATGACAAGGATCCACAATCCTGATGTAGAAGGTTAACACTTCTCTTAGGAGAAAAAAAAAATGTGTGAGTTAATTTTAAAAATAAATAAATAAAGAAGTAAATACCTTTTCATGTAAGGGACCAGAGGTCATCCTTGGAAATGGTTAGCCACTCTCCCTACCCAAAAAGCTCTACAAAATCAAACAAGACAAAAGGTGCAAATATTCCTGTTTACTTTAAGAATACCCAAGAAATTTCCCTTGTCATCAAGAGCATGCATCTCTAAAAAGCCACCAAGTATCTGAAAGACTGCACATTAAAGAAGCAATGTGTGCCTTTCTGGCGGTATAATGGAATAGTTGGTGTGCCCAGGCAGGGTTAGCTACAGGGTTGGTGGCCCCAACAGAGCACAGAATTGCAGAGAGTAATCTTAAGGACTTAGGTGTAGATGCTCTAGCACATCTTCTGGTGAACAAGGCACTCAAGATGCACAACTGAATTCACAGAGTACAGCATCAGATTAACCTGTATGCCAGTGCCCCCTGTCATATTGAGATGATCCTCACTGAAGCAGAAATTGTTCCTGATCCAGGAAAAGAGTTTGCCCATGGAGACAAAAAGATATCCCATATCAAATGGTCAGCCCTCATAACATACATTCAATTATGCACAGGTAACATTGTATATGGTTTGAACAGGTTGTAGTCATATATTTAGGGGGGTGTGTGTGTGTGTGTGTGTGTGTGTGTGTGTGTGTGTGTGTGTGTGTGT
>NW_026595486.1:0-18247 GCF_907164565.1 Psammomys obesus | reverse complement strand
TGTGTGTGTGTGTGTGTGTGTGTGTGTGTGTGTGTGTGTGTGTGTGTATGTCAACAATTAAAGAAAAAGAGGCCAGGAAGGAGAGCATAAAGTAGTGTTACATGAGAGAGTCTGGCAGTATAAAGAGGAGGGGGAAATGAGGTAATTACAATATATACTCAAAAACCAAGATTAAAAAAAAAAAGATATTCAATGGAAACTGAGGAAGCCAAAACATGTGGCATAGTAATAAATTCAGCATGAATGTAATTAAATGTGTGTGTAAAGTTTTGATTCAGGCTGGGGAGATGGCTCCAGTGGTACAGTCTTTGCCATGTAAGCATGAGGACCACGGTTCATCCCAGCACCCACCTACAAAGACCAGTGCTGGCCAGGCAGAAAAAGGAGGATGTCTGGGGCTTGCTGACCAGCCACGATAGTGGGACGAGTAAGGCTTCAGATTCAGTGAAAGCCCCTGTTATGTAAGCAAAATGGAGAGATTGAAGAAGACAACTGATGTTGACCTGTAGATCTAAGTGAACCATATCTGCATGCACACAGGAACATACACATGGACACACATGCATGCACACAGGAACACACACATACACAGAAACACACACACATACATACACAGAGAGAGAGACAGAAGAAGAGAGAGACAGAGACAGTTAATTTACCTCCCACTAAAACATGGTAGCATCTCAAAACTGCCAAGTTTTTATTTCAAGGCTGGATTTTTCCAGTAGGAATCACACAGTGCCACACAGATCCTAAGAGTTCTGTACCAAATACAGACTCTAAAGTCATGCCTGTTTTGGGCACTAACAGTCCAAAACTACACAGCAGACAGCATCACTTCTCTAATTCAAGGGTAGATGTGTAAGTTAAGGTCTTTCTCATATCAGAAAACACAAAAAAGACCCGAAATAAAACAAAAAATCCATTTAGAAGAAGGCAAAACTGGAAAAACCACCATTGATGCAATATACACACCTACTCGACTAACAAAACACACAGTGCTGAAAGTATTCTAATTATTGTTATTTTTTTAAGTACATAACCTGTTGGCTTGCCCCAGCATACCAAACGAAGTTTAAACATTAATACTTTTCCTAGGGAAACACACATACACACATCTCATTTTCAAATAGGATTTATCTGTCATCCCCAGCAATTTTCCTCTACCCCACCCCAACCTGAGGTCAAAAATTCTAAAAAACTTTGCAGCTCTGAACACTGTAAGAAAAAATAAAATAAAATGGTAGAAGCTTTTCCTCTATTGCAATTTTTTTAGGCCATTGTTCTCCTGTCTTCCCAAAAACTTTATTCACCTCAACTGGATGTGGACAACTTTTTCCTTTCTGTTTTAATGGTTGCATTTTGTGGGCTCCATTGACCAGATCTGAGGAACAGAAGGACAGATATTGAGAAGGGACCAACAGAATTGCTGACAGAGATCTCACACTGTGGATATACCTTGAGAGTTTGCCAGCCTGGGCCTGCCAAACTCAGGGGCTAAACTTCAGATAAGGATCTGAGCTCTTGGGTGTTTAACTGAACCGAACCTCCCAACCTTTTTGAGGTTTGCCGATGACTGGTAATTATATTGTCATTTAACAAAAGTATCTGCATTAAACCAGAGATGTTAAGTTAATGGTTAAGTTCACATCCATTAAAAAAAAAAAAAAAGTGAGCATTGACAGAGCACACAGGGTCTCCATGATGCGTGGAAGGGGATGGAAATTAATGTAGGTTAGAGACTATAAATCAGTGGCTAAATATTACCTGTCGGGCTGGGAAGTTATGCTAATGTAGGATGTTTTACTTCTTTCCAGTGCAGAGAGGTCAAAGGGAGGAGGCGCAGATGTGTAACTTAATGGAAACACTGAGGAAAACCCCAAAGCACAGCACCGTCACTGCACAAATCTTGAAGAAAGTGATTATATGCAAGGCGGGAGTTTAATCATCTCTGTCTAAGGTAAAGGCCAAAGTTGTGGGTTTCCAGAGGAGGCAGCAGAAAGCCTGAGGACTCACCCTTACACTCTACACCCAAGACCCTTTCTTCGAAGTGCTTTTCATTTTGACTAAAGCAAGTACAGGGTAAAGTGACTTGTCAATTCTCAAGTGACTTGTCAATTCTCTCACGTAGGAAATGAGTGTGTGATTATGTGGCAGGATGAGGGGGTGGTCCCACAACTCCTTCCTACAAGGCATGGCATTAAGTGCAATCTGGTAAATAGACTTTTTAAATGTCTTGTATGTAGATTACCCCCTACCAGAATATGTTGTCAATTGGTTGTACGCTAAATGTCAAAAATAACGATTTTATAATAATATATGTAGAACAATGTTTTAGTATTTTTCTGTATGTATTATATGCGCGAATGTGCTGTGTCTGTATGTATATGTGCATGTTGTGTGTTTGTGTGTGTGTAACTCACTTGTAAGCATCTGTTGAGGCCAGAGATCACTGTTAGTTAATATGTCTGTAGAAACAGTGTATAAGCAAACTCGCAGTCCTCATTTCAAAAAATCTTGCTGAAAATTTAGTTCTTTTATTAGAGATCAGAGCTGTCCACCAAGAAGAAAACAGAAATAGGTGGAACGACCCTTAATCCAAAAGGAAACAAAGGTTCTCAGTATCCTCTACAGCAGACCCTGAGCCAGAAGATGAACTTTTAAATGTCATGGATTTTAACCACACTCAACCTAGGATCAGAATTCAAAACCACAGTGAAAAGAAACATCAAAGGTCAAGTGGAGCTGGGGGGACAGAATTGTCACATTCCTGGTCTGGAGAGCACTGGTCATCAGATCTGCTTTCGAAGATGAAGACAGAAGAGCAGAAAGTCACTCCTGCTTGGTTTAATTAACACCCATCAATGTCACTCAAGCCTGCTCAGCCCAGCCCTCACCATTATTTCTAACATCCAAGACCAGAAGGGACAGTGCCAACTTCTCAGCAATTTTTGGAAGTTGAACTATGCAAGTGGCTAAGTTCGTCAGTCAAAAACCTCTGTGATTCTAGTAATGCTGAAAATCTCCCTAAGGCCCCCTTCATCAGGTCCAATTCAGCCATGACCTGGAGCTTCTGCCCCGACCACGTGTGCATCCTCCCTTCTAGCTAAACCCCAAAACTGACTGTACTTAGGCTGCACATGTTCCAAGATGGCTCAGTTCATGTCCTTTGTACACGTGGCTTGAGGTCTCCTCCCCTCACAGCCCTGCACTTTCATATTCCCAGCTCTGTGCCCTCCAAGGGTTGCTCAGGTAGCACATCGTAAATGAATCCATTTGTGATCTGTATGCCACCTAAACACAGACCACAACCTACTGGTTTGTCCCAACTGAACAATAGATGTTTAAATGCTATCCCTCATCTAATAAAATACTTGCCTTCAAATATGAGCGATCTCCTGGTCTTTTCTCATAGACCAAACGTTCTCGTTGCTTTGTTGTTTTGTGTGTGTTTGTGTCCAGTTCTATTTCCTCTTTACACCCTTCTCTATTACTTACCACTGAATGGCTGCCACTGCACTCTCAAAAGGTCAGTGAACTTTACTGACCATTTATTTATTTATTTTATGTGGGAATGCCAATACAATTCAACGAAGGCACTTCAAGTTACTAAATGCAATGACCTTCACCTCTTTTGCACTGAGAGTGCCACTTGGCTAATGATCTGCTTGGTTGGGTTTGCACAGTGCTTGCTTTAAAGACTGGGGGAGGGTGCTGAGGGAGGAGACTGGCTTCCAGAGCACCCGTGTCCTCAGAAACAGATCCCCAGAGGCTCCAGCTTTGGCATTAGTAGTCTGACACCACAGTACACTTGACAATAAAATCTATTGTGGTTCTAGTCAGCAGGATGGAGGAAATTTGAAAATCTGTCTAGAAATTCAGGAAGCAATGGTATCAATGTAAGCAAAGCTCCTGAGGGTATTTCATGGACACACACATATGCGCGCGCACACACACACACACACACACACACACACACACATACACACACAATCCATTTGATTCCAGCAATGCGACGTAAAACTGATTTTGTGGCAATGAATAAACAAATTGGCTTAGACACACCTCTTCACAAAACTAGTCAGGGGGAAAATCAATGTATAGATAAACCTAGTAAATATGTCAAAAATAGACATTCCTATGAAGAGCAATGATAAAATGATAGACAAACAGACTTCTCCCTATTTCCCCCCCAAATCTAGCTAACATTATTTGTTTCATATTAAATTCACTGTTTTCAGTGGGGTTTACTGCCATGGCTTTCTGATATTTATAAAGCTATACATCCAAGAGGTAGATGGAGGAGAATCAGGAGTTCAAGGTCATCCTCAAAGCCTGCCAAAGTTGCTCAAGACTCTGTGTCATAAAGTAGAAGACATAAACAAAAACAAGAATGAAAATAAACAAAAAAGCTGAAGCACATAGTTACTGCATACGCCAGAAACTTCCACACAGCAGCGCTCCTCAACCTTCCCAATGCTGTGACCCTTTAATATAGTTCGTCGTGTCATGACGCGCTGATCCCCAACCGAACAATTTTCTCACTGCTACTTCATAACTGTAATTTTGCTACTGTCGTGAATTGTAATGTAAAGATCTGATATGCCACCCCCCAAGGAGGTCATGACCCACAGGTTGAGAACCATTGTTCTATGGTGTCTTTAGCCCGTTTCTTTAAAGTGCCATGCAGAGTGCAGAGACACTGGAGTCAGTGACTTTCCACTGGAGTTTATCAGCCTCAACTAAATATCTCCTATTTTTGAAAGAAGAAAAAGAAGTTATTCAAAAGCATAACTCAAAAAAGAAATATGAGAAAGGAATTATGAGCCTGGAGTTTAATGACGTATCTATTTAGTCTGGGAAGGATGGTTTTCTCAGGAATGCAGGTGCCAGATGCTCCCTAGAGCTGGCCTGAAAAAAGCAAGACAGACTGGGTTTCCCAGCAACGCAAACTGAATTCTTTTCCTTAACTTGTAAGAAATATAGAAATGCTAGAAAACATCCCAGAAAGAATAACAAAGACAGCATATGACCTTGAGAAGTTTGTGTCTCAATGGCGTTGCCAAAGCTGAATGGAGTTTTAGTCTGAAGAGCTAATGAAAGATTACGTGGGACATTAGTGTTCTTCCCTTCCACCAATGTACAGAGTCACCGGCTAAGCTTAGGAGGGATTGTTGAAAGCTGGGCTGGATGTTGCGCATGCGATTGTCATCCCAGCCATGGGTAGCTGAAAGTGTGAGAACCATGAGTTCAAAGCCAGCCTGGCCTATATAGTAAGAGCCTACCTCAAAATTAATTTAAACACATGTGTTTATGGAAATGCAAGTAGAGAAGAATATGAATTCCTTCACTGGGGCAAGAGTGAGCACAGGACTTCATCAGGGAAGAGAGTAAGCATAGCAGAGGAACTGGACATGGAAGAATTACTAGAGCCTACAAGCTCTTCCAAGAGAAACCTCTAAGATACTTTCTTGAGTCCTTTGATACAGTATTTCCTAGGTGTAAGGAGCTGCTCCTCTGTCCTTAAAACTCACATTTTAACTTCTGAGGAGTGTGACTGGAGAGAAATCGAACACATGAGTACTTTTAGTTTGTTTGCTTTGTTATTGCATTCCTATTGTTTCTGACAGTGCTGGGGGTTGAACTCAGGGTCTCAGGCATGCTAGGCCAAGGCGCTACCACTGAGCCCCAGCCCTTGTTTTGTTTTGTTTTGTTTTGTTTTGTTTTGTTTTGTTTTAACAAACAAAAGGAGAGTCAGAAATCTGGGCTTTTATCCTGGTTGTGGTTCTAGCCATTTGTATAATTCAAAAACTTGCTAAATATTTATAATATCGTTACCCGTGAATCTAAAATGTCTGTCCTTAAAAGGGTACTGTAAAGCAGTAGCACGACATAAACTGTGCAGGATAGCTGTGCTATTGTTAGAGTGATGGCTTGACCAGACAAGGACAGTAAGTATATATGAATTTCAAATATTCTAGTCCCCGGAAATCGAATGTGTGTACTCACATTACATTTAGGTCACTCTACAAATGCAACACACATAGCGTTATCCAACTATATCACTACCGAACATTTATTACAACATTCAACATTTTTTTCATAAAACAGAAAGTCAACATCATGAACCACAACATAGTTCAATATATTGAAATACAATAGGATAGAATCAATGCAATATCTAAATAAAAAATAAATAATGGCCACGTATAAACGTAGAGTCGAGTCACACTGTATCAAATCAAGGAATCTCCTAAACAATATGCTTAGCTCAGAGCTTAAAGATGGATTTTAAATATATACAGATCTTTTCCGGGTATTTATAACAAACATGTTTTGTGAAACATTCCTGCCTTATTGCTTATTCATTCATCTGTTTTAGGTTTTTAAGCAGAAGTTCATCTTGAACTGGGAACCCGGTCATTTTACCCATTCACCCTGCCTAATGGGTGAAACATGTCATGTTTGTGTTTATAAGCTAAACAATGGCTGTTCTCCACCAGGGTAAAGGATTTGACAATGCCACTCAGATCTACAACCGTCAATCAAAGTCTCTCAGTAAGGGAGCAGGGGTGTTCTGAGCAGAATAGAGAATTCCAGGCAACAGAGAAACCCTGACTGGGATGGGAGCCACTGTCTTAAGATACTTAACTCAAACTGGAAAAATAAGACATCGCTTGCCTAATTCAGATCTTAGAAAGCTATGCAGGCTGAAGGTTTACTTACCTGGTACCTGGGCAGATGAAATTCCATTTTAAAATGTCAGATAATTTTAATTATGGCCTGGAGTTTGGAATGTAGGTATTCTACAATTGCTAATCAACCAGTCCTGTCACAGACAGCTTCCTTGTCTCCTGTCTGTCTGGCAGAGGCAGGAAATACCCTCATAGAAAGCCAGGCTTCTAGGTCAGGGTGGAATCTCTGTCTTTAACCTTCCTGTGTTCTATCCCATTTTTCAGGATTTCAGTATACTCTTCCCCCTGCCTCAGGCATCCTGCCCTGCCTACTCATTCTCCTCACAAGGAAAAGAGCTCCACTCAACGTTTAGATGTGACCCTAGATTTAGTTTCCCCTAAGGATTTATGCTGAGTCATCCTGTGGTGAAGTGTCCACCATCCTGACAGCACTGTAAGATGGAGGCACTCACACCCCAGGGAACTGACAGGACT
Source organism: Psammomys obesus (assembly GCF_907164565.1). Lineage (NCBI taxonomy): Eukaryota > Metazoa > Chordata > Mammalia > Rodentia > Muridae > Psammomys > Psammomys obesus. The sequence continues at coordinate 11,078 of NW_026595486.1, read as the reverse complement.
GTGCTTCTCCCAAGGAACTGCACTGAGCTAGAAATGCAGGCTCACACAAGTTCACAACTTCCTTCTTGGGGGCAGCCTACACCCAGGGCCTGACAATACAAGGACATCCCAGCTGCTTGAATTTCAGGCTCAGAACTTCAGAACTTTTGAGGAGTTTTGCTGAGGACCTTATTCCCTCTCTGTCTCTTCCTGTTTTCTGTCTAGCCACTGAGGGCACTCATCTCAAGGGCACTCCATAAAAACACTTATCCATATCTCAGGGTCTCAATAAATCATTTAACACGTGGCCTTTACTTTTCTTATGTCCTAAAGTTTGTCATCAGCAACTAGCATGTGTCACTATTATACCAGCATTTTAATTGCCCATTAATTCCTCTATCTTCCTATCAAAGCCATAAGCTCCTTGAGAACAGGAACTAACTCTCTTGTGTTTATTTGCTCCAATATTAAAGACATTTTAGATATTCAATAAATATAAACTAAAAAAGGATGTATAACATTTATTCTTAGATAGATTTGTCAAGATAATCCTATTAGGTATAACAATTAAACCCTAATTTACAGTGCTCAGCACAATAGACCAGGTATTGACAACATTCACAGTGAGGGACAAGATAACAAATATTTTAATAATTGTAGTTCATACAATCTGTTACAACAACTCAATTCAGCTGCTGTAGTATAAATTTAGCCTTTTGCAACACATAAAGAAACAGGCATTGCTATATCCCAACAAAACTTTATTTAGAAAAGTAGATGGAAGGGTAGAGTTTCCTACTTTCCTTTTAATTGTTGGTCAACTGTTATTCATGGTTAAGAAACAGTACTGGAGGCATAGTTCAGTGGTTAAAAATACATACTGCTCTTGCACAAGACCTGAGTTCAGTTCCCAGCAAAAACATGAAGCAGATCATGACTACTTTGTAACTCTCCAGCTCCAGGCGATCCAATGCCGTCTTGGTGGTTAGGGAACATTTTTATCTCTTTACAGAGATTCAGAATTTCTGATTGCTTCAATTTTTGCTCTACCTTCTACTAGAATCTCACATTTTTCTATTTCTCCATTTTGCCATGGAAAATAGGCAATAGCATTGACCTAAAGATAAGATAGGCATCTTCCAATTTACAATTCACTAGCAACAGCCAATTCTATGCGAACACATGAGCACGAAGGAACTGGGAGGTATGAAGCATTGCTAGCAACTCAGTGGCCTCTTGCTAATTCTTCCATATCACCAGGGGAACCACGAATATGAAATGAACACCCAGTTGTCTCTGGTATAGTGGGGAAATAGCTCTACTTCAATACATACATTTCTAAGCACATGTTTCTGTTCTTTCTTCTTCTTTGCCCTAAGTGTATGTGGAGTTTTCATGAAATACACTATCCATTCCTTTATGTATTCTTTCATGGACAACTAACTTATGAGTCAAAGATACATGAACTATCTCTCAAAATGTAGTGTCTGTCTAGATAAATCCACCAACTAAAGAAATGTGAAGTCATCACAGTGACTGGAGAAGTCATTGCTAACTTGCATTTTGGGGATTCAGAAGGACTCAGCTAAGCCATACATGAAGTGATGATTTAAAAGAATCAATTAAAAGAGTATGGAGGGAAAAAGGTGTCTCAGACAAAGCATTCCACACTCGTAGCCTGAGAGATCAGGGTGAAAGTTGCTGTGTGGAAAGACAATTTTGGTTCTGCTGTGGAAAATAACTGACAGAGTGCTTGGTGACCAACCAGGAGGTCAACTCAGTCATCTATGACGGAGAAGACAGGAGGCTGTAGACATGGAAAGCAAGGGACAGACTCAAGAGATACACAGTAGATTAAATCAAAGGGATATGACAGTGCGGGTCATATGAAAAGAGTCAAGAAGAGATAAGAGAACAAGTGAGCTAGGAAGAGAAGCAGGTTTGAGCAAAGAGCATCAATAGATCTTGTGTTCAATTTTAGACATGTTGAACTAGAGTATTTTTGAGATATTCAGGTAGAGGTGGCCAAAAAAATAACAACAATAACCACTGGCTTTAACCACACAGTGATGTTGAAGAAAAGCTGAGCCAAGGAAGCAATGGGATTTTCCAAGTTGAGCATGAGAAAAAAAAAAAAATGGTAACAGCAAAGAGAATAACCTTCTAAAGAAAATAGCATGGAGAAGAAAGAAATTCAAGGGAAATGTTTTGAAGCATTGAGAGAGGCAACAATACTAAAAATAGAAAGATCCCTTTAGAGATGGAGATGTTAGGTCTATAACAAGATAATGCCATCGATAATGTCACTTTCCCAGAAGGATCGGAAACGATGGGATGTAAAATCAGGACAGACATATTGAAGGAATAGCTCCATGGAACAGAAAGAAAGAAGAAGTCACAGATACAGGCCAAAACAAGCAAACAACAAAAAAGCCACCACATTTTTCATGTCTGGATACCTGAGAGTTGAAGGAGTTCCCATCTGATAGCCTCTGTTTTTATTTATGACATAAGAAAGAAGGTATTCAGCTGAGACAGATGAAGCAAGAAGGGTCAGAGTAGTAAGAGGAAAGGGGTCAGACATTTGAAATAGTCATTGTGGAAGCCGAAGAAGCTAGCTAACACAGAAACACAATGAGATGGCAGAGCTCTGCTATTCCATTCGAGATTTGTGACATGAATTTACAGCAACACCAAAGTGCTTTATTTTTTTTTCACTTTTAAGACCAGAACTTCTGAGTGCTAGATTCTTAGACTACGATTCTATTTAACGAATCCACATTTTCTATTAAAAATAGAGTGAAGGATATAACATATGTTAAGCATTACATAAATTAATAATTTCACACTTACAACTCCTTCTGTGAACCATTACAACTCCTTCTAACTGAACCATTTTAGAAAGAAAGAACAGAAGATCGAGTTTGGGAACTGTGGCTTACAATCAAAAGCAGAACCCACACTTCTTAGGTTATGCCGTGTTTCTTTTGTCAGAGAAGAACTGAATGTGAAGGCAAGCCCACCTGCCAGTCCCAAAGAAATATCAAACCATCTGCTTCCAGAGGTTCTCAAAGCTTCCGAGTTAGTGATGTGCTAGCTGCCAGGCTCGGCTTAAGACCTAAGGATTAAACAAGTCATCACTTTTCTTGGTATCGCCTACACTTTTAACCAGAAGATGCCATGAACTGAGCTGTACCCAACCACCGCATTTCAAACAACTACCCAACTCCATTGTATAAAACAGCAGTCGCTCTGACAGAATAGCAAACAATAGGTATTTTCATAAGCCAGAACCTAAGAATGGCAACAATGTATCACTATCATTACTCTACCTCTCTCTATCCCCCTCTAAACAAGGCAGAATAATAGGCCTGGCATTAGTTTCCTAAGGAAATCAGGAGAAATTATAATAAACCCCAAAACATCAGTAATCTGTTCTAGACTGACTATGGTCTCGATGAGTCTGAGAAGCAGTAGACTGGAGACACCAGCTTGATGTTTCTACTTCATGTGTGTGAGAAGCTTTTAATTACAGAGAAGAATTTTGGGTGTTCACTAATGCTGAGTGATTTCCTCTCCAATACATTTTCATACAGACACATCTAAATTTCAACATGATCAACAGTTATTTTATAGAATCATGGATAACACATGCCTTACTTGCTGGTGTTAAAATACTATCTATGATACTAAGCATTAGAATGGGGTTCTTTCAACAAGTCCATCACTCTCGCCCACTCACTAAGATTTTTCTCTTCTGAGCTTACCTTTGAGTTCCAGTTGTTTAAAAAAAAAAAATCTTGTGATGCTTCTATCTTGGTTACTAGATGAAAACTGAAGGCCAATTCTGACACCTGGCCCACAACATCCTAAGGGTTTTTAAGATTTCCCAAGAACCTAGACATGGTCATTCTTGCCTAATACTAATAGTTCAGAGATGAAAACAAAACAAAACAAAACAAAACAAAAAACCCCAAGAGAGCCAGAGAGCTAGAGTCACATGTCCAAAAGCCAGCTAAACAGCAGGCATGGCCTAGAAGCCCTCTTGTGCTACTGAGAAGACTTACGTCCCGAACAGGGAGTGGTAGATGAACATGAAAGGGTAGACTAGTAATTCAGGACTCTGAAAATGACTCTAAGGAAATTAAAGAGAAAACTTAGAAATGGAAAGCACCAATAAAAGTCAAATGTCTCTTCCTGACACAACAGCCCGAAAGAAGCAAGATGTCAGCGCTGCTTCTGCTGCTACTCCAGTTGGGAGAGCAAGGGTCCCACTCTCACACAGTTCATGCTCCCTGTTCATTGGAAGAAGCTGGCCAGAGGAAGAAAAGCAAAACACTTTTTTTCTTGTACTTTTACCAATAGAACTTTTACCTGTTTCTACTTGCGGGAGAGGGATGAGGGCGAGTCTCCCTCTGAAGATATGTTTTTGAAAGCTTGGGATCCAGCACTTATATACCACAGGACCATCCAGATTTGAACCACTCACCCTCAAAATTGACCTACTCATCATGATTTTGGGTAGAACAGCAGCAAATGTGCTTTAAAAGCCCATAGATGGTCTTTGGAAAGATACTTGAAATATCACTCATTTACAAAATATGGTTTCCAGTGCTGTCAGTGAGAAGTCATGCCCCAGCCCTTGCTGCATTGTAAAATCACCCCTTGTTTGCCACATTTAAATATGTTTTCATGAAATGAATTAAAATGCTTCACTTCATATAGCCTAAACTATGAAATTGTTTATCCCTTTGAAGTTGGACCCAGGAGCCCCTCTCACAAGCCACTCCAAACCCACCAAAGGTGAATAGGATTGCAGAGACAACCATTCACAACACGAAAGCCTAATTCCTCAAAAAAACCACCTACAGATGGGATTGTTAGAGGATCTTCTAGTTCTCTTTTCATTCTAGTTCTTCATTCATTGGTTCACTTGTTTGTTTGTTCATTCTTTCCATTTTTGAGGGGCCACATTCTTAATTTCCATGAAAATCTAAAGCAATCATATCTATGGAAGGACACAGAGAAAGACAGTTGCTAGGGCTGGGAAGAAAGAGAAGCAGGGAATTGTTTAATTGGTACAAACTTTCAATTAAGGCAAATTGAGAAGATTCTAGAAGTCTACTTGCAATACAATACCTATAATGAGCAATCCTGTAAAGTTTTTTAAATGTGTTAGAAGGGTAGATCTCATACAATGTGGAGTTTTCCCAAATTTTTTAAAATAAAATTTTTACTATTATTATTGTTGTTATTATTCTTATCTCTCTCTCTCTTTCTTTCTCTCTCTCTCTCTCTCTCTCTCTCTGTGTGTGTGTGTGTGTGTGTGTGTGTGTGTGTGTGTGTGTGTGTGTTGAGAAAGAGCCTCACTCTGTACCCCAAGATGACCAGAAATTTACTATGTAGCTCAGGCTAGCCTTGAATTCATAGCAATTCTCCTCCTTAGTCATTCAAGGTTGAGATTACTGGAGTGTGCTACCATACTTTTCTTCTTTTATTTTCTTTCTCTTTCCTTTAGAGATAAAATAATGAATTATTGTAAAAGTGATAAATAATAGTATACAGAACACTGACACCCACTTAAAGGTACCCTGGACTCTTCCACTTTCAGAACTGAGCTCAGATTAGCTGAGGGATCCAGAACACAATCTGAGGTTTTGTCACTCTAGAAGAGTTGTGGTTCATCATGTTTGCTCAGTGTCAAAGGCCAGGGCTCTGACTGCTGTGAAATGGAGTAAATGGTTCTCAATCAGGTACACTTTTCTCCCAAGAGGTCATAGGTGGAGACATGTCCACAGGTGCATTACAACGGGAAGGCAACACTGAGAAGCACCCTGCAGAATAAAAGAATGCCTCGGCCAGTGCTACCTCCTCAGCTCCTCCACAGGACCTGCCCTTCCTAGTGCTGGTGTGCGGCACAGGAAAGCTTTCAGTTGCCCAAACCAGCCAGAGATCCAGCTTTTGATTTTGCCATTTCTCATTCATGCCCAAAGACAAAGAATTCCGTGGCCAAAGGCTGTTCAAATTCCTCATCCAGGCTTTCCTACTTAATACAAGAGTGACATCAATGTGTTTTCAGTTTTTGTTGGCATAGGACCATACATAGTCCAGGCTAGCCTCACCATGTTGCCAAAGCTGGTCTCAAACTCTTGATTTTTCTTCCCCTGCCACCTAAATATTGCTTTTATTAAAAAGACCTAATAAAACTATTGTTAGTTTGGAGAACAAAAGAAACCTCAAACATGTTTATTTTTTTTTTCCTGAAATTGCCTTGGAAGGGGAAATAGGAAGGAAACGAGAAAGGAAAGGTCATAATAGATCTGCGTAGAAATTACCAAGGATGTTTCCAGGAAGTAGATAGCGGTTTAAGACTTGCAACATCAGACCCAATAATATGGTCCTCTACCGGGTTTCTCTGCAAGCTTGCTCAATGCATGAAAGCACTCTATTCACTTTGCATAGGAAAGAGCAGGCCACAGTATTTCCCAGTTAAGTCTTTGAGGGTCTCCATCTCAGTCAGTAACAACCCACTTACACCAGGAAAGATGGATTCCCTCCTCTTTAAGTTAACTGATCCCTTTCAGCAGCAGATGAATTTCCAGACATGGAGGCTCAGCCTGGGTTCCAGGTTGGCTGGGTGACTTCAGGAGCGTCCCCTACCTTATCAGAGCCTCCTCTGTGTGCATATCTTCAAAGCAGAGATAAGGCTGTCTACTCCAAAGGCCAAGACTAAAGCTCAAGGAAAGTGTATGAAAGTGCTTTGTGAAACTGCAGTAATATAATTGAGCTCTAGAATGCACTGTCTGCTGGGACACACGGGCTGCAGGAAGTAGGTTTCTAACAAGAAATAATCATCACGAGATATATGGCTTTAACCTAGCCTGGCTCTCTTTCAAGGCAAACTGTCTGATTTTAGGGGGTGGGAAGACAGAAAGCTCAGCCAACTGACAAAAGGTTTACTTTGCTTTTTAAGCATAAAGACCAGAGTTTGATCCGCAGAACTCATATTTATTTTTAAAAGGACTAGATATGGATACACACATCTTGAAACCCCAGTGTAGGAAGGAGAGACAGGCAGATCCCGTGGCTTATATGGGCCAGTCAGTCTGACTACTTGCTAAGCTCCAGGTTAATAAGGGCATACCTCAAAAATCAAAATGGCTGACTCCTCAAGACCAATGGCTGAGGCTTTTCTCTGGCCTCCACACGCAGATATGCGCGCACGCGCACGCGCGCTCACACACACACACACACACACATTAGTGAGAGAGAATGTGAAGAATGTATAGCCAGGGTAAACATAATCTCATCATGAGTTTAAAGCCAGTCTGAGAAAAAAAAAAAAAAAGAAAGTTTTAACAAGCTTGTATTTAACCTTAGCTGTAAAAGTGAATAAATATACAGTTCATCCTGAATATAAATATAAACAATATTTACCAAGAGTGTGATCTCCTGAGTTAGGCTGTGGAATTTGAATCTAGATTTTACAACTTCCTTTCTGTGTCCTACACTTTACAGTGTCCTACACTGTAAAATGTGAATAATATCATGGAAGGTTCTAGAAAGGGCCTCTTAGTTACTTTTGTTAGAGGAAAAAAAAAAAAACAAATGAAAATGCAACTTCCGGAGAAAGGGGCTTATTTTAGCTCACAGTTCAAGGCTATAATCCTACATGGAGGCAAATCACAGCAGCAGGCTCATTTTTGCAGCCATAGTATAATGCAATGAATGCTTATACTCAATACAGGGCCCTAGTCTAGGGAATGATGCCACCCACAATGGGCAGGTCTTCCTTTCTCAGTTAATGGAATCAAGATAACTTCTAATAGATGTGTCCAGGGGCTCATTTTCCTGGTGATTCTCAATATTATCAATTTAGATTGACTGTCAACACAATAAATGTGTTAATACAAGAAAGTTGATCAAAACAGTGTGGGGCATACAGTAAACTAAAGGAAAGCAGGCTTTTTGTTTTTCCAGAGCTGGAAGGAAGAATGGCTGGCACATAGTAAGAAGTCAATAAGCATGGCAGGCAGGAAAGCAGAGAGGGAAAGGATTGCCTTAGAGCAATAGAGAGGCCCTGGCTTTTCGTGTGTGTGTGTGTGTGTGTGTGTGTGTGTGACTAGAGACTAAAATATATACATATGTATATACATATGTGCGTATAGATAGTGTAGATATATAGATAGATATAGATATAATTTAGATTAGAGAATGTTTAATGCTTTCTCAGCCCTAAAATATCTAACTCATATCAACTACACCCAAAAATATTCCAAAAAGTCAAATTCATACACCTGCAAAAGATGCTGCCATCTGCTAGTTCAAAACCCCAGATTCTCTCACCATCCTCCTCCTCCCTCCATCTGACTACTCCAGAGTGGAGAGCAAGGTTCCATGCTGTCATAAAGTGACTGTTACAGGTGAGTCACAGAGGTCGTAAACAAGGTGATAGCAGGAGCATAAAGTATAATGTCACCTTCTTCTGAGCTCTAATTCAATTTCTGGGAGGATCAGAGATTCGGCTGCTCATTTTCTTGCCTCTTCTTGACATACCATATTCATGTTTGAAATTCCCTGAGTTTGAAAGGAGCCAAGAGGTTGACAGGAAAGAGTGTCTTATGCTATCCTGTGCACACTGCAAATCAATGGGATTTATTAAGAGTCTCTTTTTTGGAATATATTTAAAATCTTAGGGTGGGTAAAAATGGAGAGGTAGTTTCCAAAGCTAAAAGATCCCAAATTGGGTAGGTAGAGAGAAAAGCCAAGGTACAGAACCAAGCCTGAAAGAACATACATCAAAAGACAAGTTCTGCACAGTAGTTCTTTGGTGGGGGTGGGGAGGAGTCTAGGCTTTAAAATAAAACTAAACACTTTTAAAGAAACCTCCACATAGCCAGGCGTGATGGAACAGGCTCTCAGCACTCTGCACTAGAGAATAAGGCAGGAGTTCCAGGGCAGCATTAGCTACACAGTTGGAGGCCAGCCTGAGCTCCCTAAGTTCCCTTCGGGGACGGGGACGGGAGGAAGTGGAGGGGGAGGGGGAGAAGGAGGTGGAGGGAGGAAGGACAGAGGGAAGGAAAGGGAAGAAAGTGGAGGGGTACAGAAGGGAAGGGAGGGGAGGGGAAGGAAAGGGCGAGAGAAAAGGGAATGGGGCTGAAAAGAATGAAGGAGAGGGAGATGGATACAGGAGAGAAATGAATCTTTCAGTAAACTGTTGATTAGAAAGAAGGGAGGGCTGGGAGATGAATTTATTTTACCACAGTTAAAAGATAAAATAGTACAATTCATAACAAAAATAATAAATAGCTGGACTGAAAAATCTCTTATGTAGCTGAGGAAAACCTCGAACTTCTGATCCTCCTACCTCTGCGTCCCAAAGGCTGGAATCACAGATGTGCAGCACTACAAATGGCTTGGCTTTACCTTTAACAGGGAGATGGGAAATGCCCAAGTACCAGCGATGTGGAGGGCAGCCCTGTCCTGTGTTCTCACTCGATCATGTCACACCCACAGGCATCACCTCTCAATGACTCGGTCAGGCCCTTTCTTGGAGCCCTTTAGTCTGGAGACTAATCCTAACCCTCCTGGAATGAAACAGAAATGTTGAAACGGGGAGGGCTTGAGTCAAGCACACTCCTTCCTTCTGTAGTATTCTCAACCGTAAGTGGCACCTGACAGAGTCTCATCTACCAAGCAGAGACCGTGTTCAGAGAAAATGTCACATGCAGATGCTCAGAGGCCTGAAGCACCCACCATCAATCCCTTTCCATGAGGAGAAAAACAGAACTTCCGGTGGAGAGTACGTAGGGGGGGGGTGCAAGGTAAAAGCAAACACTGACCAGACAGAAGGGGTGAGGGCACTGAAACATGCAGGCACCTCTGCCTGCAGCCGGCGGGTGCGGGGTTCCTTTTTGCACCCCGTTACTGTGGTTCCGGCCGTGAGGCTAGATGCAAGCACAGGGCTGCAGCTGCGTCCACCCAACTCCAAGGCGGCTGCTGAAGGCACCAGCTCAGGAGTGCAGAGCTCAGCACGTTTCTGCAACTGTTTTGATGATGCTTTTGAGTGTTCCCATCACTACCGAGATGCTGCCGCTCTCCTCATGACCACAATCTATTAGCTCCAGTGGCTTTTCAGCGACTCAGCCCGGCCGCAGCTTCCTGCTTACCAAGAGCGCTGCCTGGGGCGCTGCCAGCCCGGCCTCCGGGGGGCCATGCCCCGCCCTGCACCAACTCTTCACCTTCGCCCCCAGGGTCCTGGCTCTGAAGAGATTTTCCTTTTACAAAGATCATAAGCTTATGATTCTAAGAGTTTATGACAGCGATGGGCTCTCTGCTGTAGGCAGCCTTAGGAAACAGCCTCCAGACGGTGTTTCTACCAAGTCCAGTTGTTGGACTCAGGACAGCTGACATGCCTGTGGGAGTGACCTTCAGGACAGCGCTGGCTTCGCAGCCGCTGGCAATTACATTTCGTGTAGAAGGCGTTTCTGAGTCCCCAGTCTCTTTCACTGACTTTCTTTCTCTCTGTCTACATCTCTACCGTGCTCCACGCATCCCCACTGTGTGTGTGTGTGAGTGTGTGTGTGTGTGTGTGTGTGTGTGTGTGCGCGTGCGTGGGGGGGGGGAGTCTTGTACTAGAAAAGGAGACAAAAGATCTCGAAGACAAATAATTTGCAATAGGACTTCGGTATGCATAGGGATGATTTTTAAAAGAGAAAGTTCCCAAGTGTAAATCAAAAACTTACTCCCCAAAAGAAATTCAGGTTTTTAATTTTTTTACGTTTGATTTTCTGTGTGGCACTAGGGGAATCCCATTCTACCACGGCACTACAATCTCAGCCCTCTTTACACTTTTTATTTTGAGATGTGACACTCATAGAACTTGCTAAGTTGCCCAGGCTAGCTTTGAACATACTCTGTAGCCCAAGCAGGCTTCCAGCTTGTCAACCTCCTGCCTGGCTCAGTGGCTGCTGGGATTGCAGACCTGTGTCTGAAACACAGGCATGGATTATTCCGAGAGAGAGAAAGAGAGAGAGAGAAAGAGAGAAAGAGAGAAAGAAAGAAAGAAAGAAAGAAAGAAAGAAAGAAAGAAAGAAAGA
>NW_026595485.1:0-4337 GCF_907164565.1 Psammomys obesus | reverse complement strand
GTGTGTTTGTGCGTGTATTTACGTGTGTGTGTGTGTGTGTGTGTGTGTGAATGAGACAAAAGCCAACATGTATGTATATATGTATGAATGTATGTATGTATGTATTATGTATACATGAGTCAGAAGCCAACCTTGGGTGGCATCTCCAAATGCTGGCCACCTTGGTTTTTGAGCCAGTATCTCTCACTGGCCTGGAGCTCAGTTAGGCTGGGGCAGCAGGCCTTATGGATCAACTTGTCTCTGCCTCCCAGCACAAGGATAACAAGTTTGTACCATAATACCAGCTGGGACGTTTTATGGGGTTCTGGGAATCAAACTTAGGTCCCCATGTTTGCAAGGCAAGCATTTTACCATCTAAACCATCTACCCAGCTCCAAATTCTGAGTTTTAGAAATTTCAGAATATCTCTAAATGTTTCTGTGTCTCCTCCTATGCCTCTCTCTTTTCTTTTTCTTTCCATCTCTCTCTGCCTCTGTATTTCTCTTTCCCGGTCTCTGTGTCTCTGTGTGTGTCTTTCTATGTCTATCTCTGTCTCTATTTTTTTTTTTACTGTTTCTCTTTTGTCTTGTCTCTCTATGTATCTCTGTATCTCCTTCTATATCTATCTCTGTCCCTTTGTCTCTGTTTGTCTCTCTGGCTCTTTTTTGTCTCTTTCTGTCTCTGTCTGTGTCTGACCCTCTCTCTTTCTGTCTCTGTGTCTGACCATCTCTATTTTGTCTATTCCTTTCTGTGTCTGTCTCTTTTTCTGTCTGTCTCTCTCTCTCTCTGTGTGTGTCTCTCACTCTGTCTCTCTCTGCCCCTGCCCTAACCTCCTCCTCTCTCCTCAACTCTTCATAAGAAAAAGTTCTGCTTTGGAAAGCCAGATGAGCTTAGGTTTCTCCACCAGCCCCTAACTCAGGGATGTTGGAGATCACACTTGGTGGCTTGCTAGTCCCACCACCTTCCAAATCCATGTGGCCTCTGCAAGAGAGGAGGAAGCTGTAAGGGAGGAACCTGCCTGTCCTGCTTGATGACAGGGAGGTGATGGCAAAGGGTGGGTGCATCTGGAGGCACCTCTCAGGTGATGCAGAAAGAGCTTCTGGCAATTTCCATCTTCCAGGTGCAGTTCTGAAACCCTGAACTGGCGGCTGTTCAGCTGAGCCCTTGCCACCTTGAGAGCGAGCGATCAGGCCAGGACAAGCTTTAGCGGCCTGGTATAAAGTCATTGAAAGAGACAGCAACCACTCTCAGCTAGGAAACAGCCTGAGCGGGGACTTTGCCAGTTTGTGATCTGTTGTATGCCAACTGATGCTTACTCTGCACCCACTGACAGAAGGGGCACAGCACTGTGGAGGATCATGAAGCAAGAGGTGTTCAGGAAATGTTGTTTGAGTATGTGGAGAAAAAAGTCTTTATAGACTGGAAGTGGGAATTTAAGTCGGCATACACATGATGAAAACTAACAGAAGTTCAGCAAACACCTAAACATTGGAATAGCAGGAACAGCATATGATACGATATTTTTTTCATTTCTGTCACAGCCAAAGGAAATGACCCAATGTCTTCTTAAAAACAAACCTTGCTTATTGTCTCTCACGCTTTCTCTCTCTCTCCCTCTTCCCGCCCCCATGTGTGTGTGTGAGTGTGTGTGTGTGTGTGTGTGTGTGTGTGTGTGTGTGTGTGTGTGTGTCTGTGAAGGTCTCCGTCCCATGATACACATGTAGAGGTCAGAATACAATTTTATGGAGTTAGTTCTCTCCTTTGGCCTCTGCAATTGTTCTAGGGATTGGACTCAGGTTCCCAGTTTTGTGTGCTATGTGATTCTAACATGCTATGCCCCAAAATCAGAATCTAAAGATGTCTTCTATTCTGTGTTCATTGCAACATTAACCACTCTACTACAGGTCCCATTCACAGTCTGAGTTTGTTAGGTGTGTAATAAAATCCCACAGGCTAAAGGGTTTAAACAGCAAAACAGTATTGTTCCAGACTTATCATTCTGGAGGTTGGATGTCAAATCTCAAGATACCAGCAGGAAGCCTGGTGCAGTGGTGCATGCCTGTAATCCCAGCACTCCAGGAGGCAGAGGCAGGTGGATCTGTGAGTTCTAGGCTAGCCTGGTCTACAAAGCAAGTCCAGGACATCCAAGGCTACACAGAGAAAGTCTGTCTCAAAAAAACAAACAAGGAGCTAGAGAGATGGCTCAGTGGTTAAGAGCACTGTCTGCTCTTCCAAAGGACCCAGGTTCAATTTCCGGCACTCACATGGCAGCTCACAACTGTCTGTACTGCGAATTCCAAGGGACCTGACACCTTTACACTAATGCACATAAAATAAAATTAAATAAATTATTAAACAAACAAACAAAGAAAGATAACAGCAGGATTTGTTCCCTCCAGGGCCCCTCTCTGCAGCTTGCAAATAGATGAATAGATAATGAAATAGGGAGTATTGACATGCTCAAATACTATCACTGGTGAAAAATGAGAGCTGCAAACTTCTTTTATCTGTAACAACATGACTCATGCTGGATTAGACTGTTCTTTAAGCGTCTCATTTTAACTTAATTTCCTCCTTAAAGACTTCACCTCCAACCTGAGGCTGTGTAGGCTTCTGGGAGGATGCGGGGTGACTCTAGCTGAGACTCTTAGCAGCAGAGAATATGGAGGCTGAGGTGGTCACTCCCTCTAGCCAGGAAGGACTTCCAGTGGAGGGAGGGAGAGACCAATCCACCCACAAATAAATACAAGATGTACAGGGATAAAGATGAAGCAGAGTTTGAGGAAAAGGCCAACTAATGACTGGCCCAACTTGAGACCTACCACATGGGAGAGAGAAGCCCTGTCACTATTAATGATAACCTGCTTTCCTTGCAGACATGAGCTAACTGTCCTCTGAGGGGCTCCACCGGGAGTGGATGAAAACAGATGCAGAGACCCATAGCCAAACATTAGACTGAGATCTGGGAATCTTGTGGAAGAGTTGGGGGAATGATAGAGGGACCCGAAAAGGATAAGAACTCCACAAGAAGACCAACAGAGTCAACTAACTTAGGCCCACGGGGGTCACAGAGACTTAATCTCCAACCTAAGTGCATGTATGAACTAGACCTAGACCCCCTACCTTAATGGAGCTGATAGACAGCTCAATCATCATGGGGGTCCCCTAGCAACTGGAGCGGGGGCTGTCACTGACATGGACGCTGCCTGCTGTTGGATCATTTTCCCCTAGCTGGGCAGCCTTGTCTGGTCTCAGTGGAAGAAGACGGGCTTAGTCCTCTGGATGGCAAGTGGGAAGGGAGCATCCTGGGCCACCAGAAAAAAAAACCAAAAGAGGTAACGGCTGATCCTCTCTCCCCACCTACAGGCTACCCAAACCAATATGATCAGTTGACACTTCTAGGTTCCAAAATGACAAAACAAGAAAAACGAAGTGGGGATCCCATCTCTGAGAAGGAGGAGATGGGAGAATGGGGCAGGAGAGCAGGAGAATGGGGCTGAGAGGAAAGGAGGGAGGCGTCTTAGAAAAGTATGTAACATGACTAAATAAACGAATTAAACAGGAAAAAAAATACTTCATCTCCAAATATAGTCCCAGTCTGAACCAAGGGTTCTAATTTGACATACTAGTTTGGAGGACTCGATTCAACCTATCAAATAAACCTCTTTCTTACTCTGGGAAAGTATTGGCTTTCAATTCCCTAGTGATTGGTTAGAATTTTAACACATGAATTCATCCCACATCAGCAAATAAAACTTCACACGACTGAAACAGGCCTCAGGCTAGACTTGATCTGCCAACCACAGCATGCTCCCTGGTTGGCAGTGTGTATGTAAGGCTGCTGGATCTGACAGAGAGGAGGAGGAGTCAAGACCAAAGGAGAACAAGATCTGTGCAAGATCACCTCTGTCACCAATCCACAGTACACAATGGATGGGCCAACAGTATGAAGCCACACAGTGGGGAGGGGGGGGGGCAAGGGGGCAGGTGGAGGGTATCAGTGAGCAAAGTGAATCCAGATGAGTGCTGCTGGAAAACTGGAGGGAAAGCAAGACAGGAGGGCCAAGGCTTGTGGTGTTCCCAAAATGCTCTTGGGCAAGTCTTCTTGCCGAAGCAGAGTTTGAATGATGTCATCAAGACAGGAAGAACTTCTCCTGGATGACACCTCTTCTTCATCGATGCATTTGCACATGTCGCTCTGATCAATACCTCAGTTCAGGCTTCTAGGTTCCAAAATGACAAGGCAAATATTTTTTCTTATTTAAGCTACCGGGTCTGTAGATCATTTATTATAGCAATTCTAGACATCAACACACACACACACACACACACACACACACACACACACACACACACAC
>NW_026595484.1:0-29911 GCF_907164565.1 Psammomys obesus | reverse complement strand
AGAAAGAAAGAAAGAAAGAAAGAAAGAAAGAAAGAAAGAAAGAAAGAAAGAAAGAAAGAAAGCCTGATGTCTCTCACATGGGATGGGAAGGGCCTAGCACGTGGGTTTCCTGCAGGGGGAGAGGAGAGAACGTTGCCCTGTTGCCCTGCCTCTCACCTGCTGGAGGGGTTAGAGAGAGGCCCGCAGGCAAGTCATCACTTTTGAATGTGTGTCAGTTACAACTACAAAGAAGACCAAAAGAAGGTCTTATCCGTTATGTGTGAGCTTCGGTTGGGAACAGCAGGTAGAGGCTGCATTTAGGTTTGCTTTTTTTCTTTCACCATGGGAGCTATAAATAGCCCAGCATGTGGGACATCCTGGCTGCTCTGCCTACTCTTGCCAGCTACCTAGATCTAGGTAGCAGTGACTCCCACGGAAACATTTTCAGGTAGCCACCCCCTCCCCCCAAAGACAGTTTCCACAACATATATGTGGCAAGAAATGTCTCTCGGAGTGTGTGTGTGTCTATGTGTATGTATGCTGTTATTTTGGTTTTGCCTTTGAGTTCTAGATTTATGCCACCCACACTCTCAGCCTGGGATGTGAGGCCTCCTTGATGGTCTAAAGAAGGGGCAGGCACTGAAAGAAGAAAGGAAGGAAGAAAACAAACCTCTGCTGCTCTTATCACCCACCCTCAAGGTGTCCAAAAATTCATTTTAGGTTCTGTAGCCATTTGTTGATAGTCTATAAACTGATTTTTCTTCCATGGTTATCTGGGAAGCTGTGTTTTCTTCAGACTTTCATCACTATCCCCAACACTTTAGTAAAGAAAATGTTCTTTGTATTTTTTTTTTACTTTTGTGTGTGTGTGTGTGTGTGTGTGTGTGTGTGTGTGTGTGTACATGTGCATGTCTGTGGTGCTAGGTGGACAACAGTTGCTGTCCTCAGTTGTTCTCTACCTTATTTTTTCACTTAGGCTAGCTGACCAATAAGCTCTAAGGATCAACTTCTTTCTACCTCAACCCCAGTGCAGGGCCACATACACACCTGCCTGGTGTATGAGAAATTTTAAGATGGGTGCTGAGGGGTCTGAACTCAGGCCCTCATGTTTTAATGGCAAACATTTTATAAGCAGAATCTTCCCCAAAGCCCCCGTTTTCACGTTGCGTGAACTCTGGGCTTTATGAGCCAGGGCAGTGTCTATTTGTAGCCAAACCACTACCCCATGTATACCAGTCACAAGTCATGCTCCTAGGGAATCCAAAGTCTCCCTGGCTATGGGAAGAAATGATCCTTCTAATCTCAGATGGCTGGGTACAACTTAGCAACTACAAATCAAACATGATCTTCTGTTCTTTGATTGATTGAAACAAGGTCTTACTGCGTACCCAGGTTGTCTCTAAACTCAGAATCCTCCTGCTTCAGCTGCTGGGGTACTGGAATTACAGACATGTGCCACCACACCCAATTTTCAGTTCTTTAACACATTATAAAGTAAAGAGATTTCTGACCCAAACTCATCCCCTTCCCAACTTGCCCAAATATGAGCAAACCAAACAAACAAGCGTACAAAGAAGACGAGCTTAAACACACATTCACATTTTTCCTTCTGCGATTTTTCTAATTCAACCAAACTTGTCCAAACATGAAAAAAGTAGCTGTTCTAGCAATTTCTATACTGTTGTGACTCCCTGTGTTCATTCTGCCTCCATCTACGCTGTGTCTCCAATCTAGGGAATATTCATGCGCTCAGGACAAATGAGATGTCAGAACCATCACCTCCGCTGACATCTGAGTGGTAAGGGTTGAACTTGACCATTTTATGACAGATTTTGTTGGTCCCTTATCAGGTAGTGCAGCTCAACAAAGTCTGATACTAGTGTGGCCAGAACTGTTTGTAGGTCAGTGTTCCTAAGAGCCCTCCATGGCTGTCTGGCTCACCTGCACCTGTCACTATGTTCCCCAACTGAAAACAACAGCATATTTTCCTTTGCAGGGACACTTATTAAGCACATCTTAAGTATAGTAAAATGAGATTTGGGCCCGGGGGATGTTAGCCTCAACAAACTTGAAAGAGTTACACAAAGGAATTGTTCCAAGTTCAAGGCCAGCCTGGTCAGCCTTCATAGTGAGTTCTATGCTAATCTGAACTACAGACTGAGACCCTAGCTCAAAACAAAACAGAGTAGATAAGTAAAACGAACATCATATTCATAAGCTAAATTCTACTAAAGCTTGCTTATTTGACTGATATTTCAATATAATTATTGAATAATTACTGTCAGACTCTTGCGTAGGACCTATATAGAAAGAAATGAAGCTAAAAATAACCAGCCTGACACCTAAATACTTTTAGAGCAATCAAATTTGAAAACCTTACCTGGCAGCTGCCCTAGAAATGTAAAGACGTTGAAAAATTAGCAATTAGCCTGCAATCACTTTCTCCCCCACCCTGTTCCATTTGTCCAGTCCTTTTTTTCTTCTTTTTTGACATTTTCTTAGCACTGCCTATATGCAGCAGCCTTGACAATTAATTAACTAACCTTCACGCAACTTCTCTGAAGTAGATGGATGAAAAGCATTGGAGCTTTATCTGTACTTCTCAGAGAACTAAAAACAGAAAGGTTATGACTTACCCAAAAAGTCGCACAGCAAGCTTTCGGAGAAGCTGGAATTGCCACCAAGGAACTCTGTCTCCTGCCAACCCCTGTGACTTTCATCCACACTAGAATTTCCCTGACTCGCCACTAAGTCCAGTCCACTCAACTAGGCCAAGTTTGCTTCCCTGACTCGCTGGAGACATTACCCTTGCACGAAGTTGGCCAGAAAAGAAAGAAAGAAAGAAGAATTCAATTCAATGCAAAAGGCATAGGAAAAAAAGGACAAGTCAGATGATCAATGAGACTCTTTCAATCATACAGGCAACTTGTCAACCATTCAATGTAACCTGGCATTGCAGGACAATGAACACAGAAATAAACAGGGTGGGAAAATGTCAGGTTCCTGGTTCAGTCAGAGGCAAAGACTTACATAAACAAAGCCAATGTGCCCACCACCCATTCAAGACAGGGGGAAAGCTGGTTTCCAAGTTCAAGCACCGGCAGTATTTTTGGCTCCAGCGTACAAGCACGGTAGAACTCCTGGCTAAGACCACCCTGTAGTAATGTCTACTTTGTGTGATGATATATGGCTTCCTCCCTTTGGTATCTTGATTTCTATTTTCTGTTGTTTCCTGTAACATTCCTGAATTCTGCTTACTTTTGCATTCCTCATACAAGGTTGAAGTACACAGACTGACTCCAGACGCCTTTTTCGGTACAGTATAGTTGCCGTAGGAAGTAATTGCTCTCAGAAAACAATAACGGAACAAATTATTGCTTAATATAATCTAGAAAGATACCCCTGTTCAGTAAGAGAATGCATTGTTCAATTATGTGTGGTTTGTGACTGTGCTTAGCTACCATAAGCAATGTCACTTGTAGACATTATAGTAATCTCCTGACAAGTAAATGTCCTTCCGGAATCCACTATCACCCTTAGGGAGCCAAACCACTTCCCTGACTATCATTTGAAACCCAGCTTCAAATCACATTTAAAAACATGTAAGGCAGCTCTCAGAAATCATTTACTACCCACACGTGTGCATGAAGTCACATTGTTATGTGCATGTTTTTAGTGATGGAAGATGAGGCATGTCTTTGATTTTCAATGTACGAGAAAATCGCCTTAGAGCCAATAAGATGGATCCACAGGTAAAGGTGCCTGAAAGGCAAACCTGTTGACCTGGGGTTGATGCTTGGGACCCACAGTGGAAGGAAATAACCAATTCCAAAGAGTTATTATTAGACCTACACACACATACACAAACACAAAAAGAGCAGGAAATGGACCCTATTGCACACATGTTATCCCAGCAATGAGGAGGTGAGGCAAGAAGAACACAAGTTCAAAGCTGCTTTGGTCTTCATAGTGACAGCCACTCTATCAAAAAAGAGTCCGGGCACTATGGAGATAGTTCAGTAAGCAACAGTGCTTGTTTTTAAAGCATGTACCGAAGTTTGAATACGCAGGACCCACTTTCAAAGCCAGGCATGGCTGGGAGGGTTGTAATCCCAGCACTGGACAATCCAGACAGACCCATACCTAAAGCTTGCTGGCCCACCAGCCTAGCTGAAGGAACCAGCTTCCAGTTCGGAGAGATGCCTTGTTTCAAGTCAGTAAGGTGGAAAGGAAGACACATAGTATCTTGCTCTAGCTTCCACATGTATGCCCATGGGTGGGTACACCCGTACTCATGTGTATGTACCACACACACACACATACACACACTATGTGAACACATACACACAGATGCCTAGAGTGACTGCCTTAGGCACTGCTGATTGGTAGGGATCCTCACTTGTAAGCAAGCTTGTGATGAACTGGTCCTAGATGGCATAGATAGGGCTGTACATTGCTCTTAAAAGAAACCATTGTAATTATAAACTCTATAACTTTTATAGGATGACTTTTTTATGAGACACAGCATGAGGATGTCCTTTGCTGATACTGCCCTTAATCACTTCCTATTTACTTATTATGTAACCTCTGATGAAGCCTCTGATTACATTTCTTATTATGTCTTTGGCTTCCATTGTAATTTTATTTAACCATATGACAGCTTTTTTTGTGCCATAGATCAGTTCACTACAGCCCAAGTATCTATCCAAACAATGAGAATGGTGCTGGGGTGAGGGTGGGGAATCCCATAGTAAATTCATTTTTAATTTCTTTTTAAAAATTACACCAAGGAAGAAGGCTTCTCTTTGAAGTTGTTATTTTTCTCTCAATAACTCTAGGCTCCTTCCTAAAGAGAAAATTAGGAATCGTCTGAGCAGTGTAGATTTCACAGACGTTCCTAACCTACTCATCTTTCCTTCGTATGGGTTCTCGTCTAGCCCTTTCTGATTCCCATTTGCCATGGCTTTGTCAGTAGCCAAAGAGCTTGTGACCACCAGGACAGATGCATGTCCTTTGTATGTTGCCTCTGAACTAGAGTTGAGTAAGAGTGACATATGGAGAACATGGAAGAAGCCAGAGAAGGTGAGCATGACGAATCTCCCATTAGGTAAGTTTCCAACAGGGTCTTCATAGCAATTAAGTTGGAATTATAAGAAAGAAGGGGTCCAGAGAGATGGCTCTGTAGGTAAAGGGGCTTTTCCAGGGCTGATGACTTGGGCCACTGGGACACACTAGTAGAAAGAGAGAACACAATCCCTTGAGTTGTCCTGTGGCCTCTACATGTGCATGCTCTTTATAGCAGGTGCATGCACTCCAAGGCATGTGAGTTCACACACACCAGCACATACCCACCCCCATACCATGTATATGCATTATTATACATATATATAATTATATATAATGTATAAATATAAACATATCATTTTGAAATGAGAGGTAGACTCCTGTGTTCTTGGCTGTGGGCTGTGACTACGAGAAAGATGGTCCATCTGTTCTAGGAACCATTACTTATATCCCTTGGTGGTCTGTTTTATAGCTGCCCACATTTGGGAGTTGCCTATGTGTCCCTATGTGCCCACAGTCCCTACTTTTCAGCAGTTAGACTCAGTTTCCACCATGTGTTGTTTCTGTGTACCCAAAACAGCCATGATGAGCTAACTGCCCTTCCACACCATTAGGACATAGCAGACTCCCCACCCGTCTTCGGCTCACCTTCCGACCTATCTTGCTATCATGCCTCTGTAATCCATTATGTGTCCTCAGATTTGTCTTCACCAAACAGACACGGGAGTTTTAAGTAAACCTGTTCTTTGCCGTTTATGATCAGAGTGGTCCAAGAGATAATGAATGCGGGTCATAGAGCTGGTTACGGGAAAGAATCTGTTTACGGGAAAAAACAGTACAATAAATAAATAGACAAAAAATGTATTTTTTAAAGCAGAAGAAGCTATTCCATTGTAACCTTTTGCTTGTTTGTTTGTTTTGCTTACGTGTGTTTATATGCCCAAGTTTGTGGATGTGCATATGAGCATGGTTGTGTACTCTAGCTAGTGTTTTGTCCACTTGACATAAGCTAGGATCAATTGAGATGAGGGAACCTCAAATGAGAAAATGGTCTCCATAATATCCGCTTGTGAGAAAGTCTGCAGAACATTTTTCTGAATTCATGGCTGATGTGGAAGAGGCCAGATGATGGTGGGCATATCCACCTCTGGGAGCAAGCCCAAGGAAGTCGTGTTCCTCCATAGTTTATGCTTCAGTTCCTGCCTCTAAGTTTCTGCTTCGAGTTTATGCCCTGACTTCCTCCTTTCATGAGAGAAGGGGTTACAATGATAATCTGAGAGATAACTTTTCCTCCCAGCGTTTCTTTCCATCATGGTGTTTATTGTAGCAACAGAAACCTAACTAGGACAGTGCATATGTATACAAAGGAGCCAGAAGTTGATATTAGGTGTCTTCCTTGATTTTTCTCCTGGAGCTGGACTGTGAGCTTAATAGTCTGGCCAAGATAGCTGGCCAATGAGCTTAAAGAATCCACTTGTCATCATGTTTAGCCTTGGAGTTGTATACATGAGCCACTCCCCTGACTTTTTATGTGGGTGTTGTGGACTCTGAACCAGATCCTTGTACTGCATACCAAACACTTTATAATCTGAACCATTTCCCTAGCCCTGTTTATTTGTGTGTTTGTTTGTCTCTTTGTCTGTTTTTTAGATACAAAGCCTCACATAGGCCAAGGTGGCCTCAAAATCACTTTGTAACTGAAGATGATGTTGAGCCTTTCATCTTCTGGCCTCCAACCACTGGGATACAGGTGTGCGTTACTACACTTGGCTTCCTAGTACAACTTCTATTTACGACTACAAACAAAAAGACCACTCTGTTAGGGATGGTTTACAACGATCACAGGCAAACATCAATATTTTGGGGTGTAAGGAACAGCACTATACTTCCTTTCTTAATTTCATTTTTTAAAAAAGTGCTATAATTTTATGAAGGTGTTCGGCCTGGTAATCATTGTGTGTTCTGTGGGCATTCCTCTTCTACACACAGAAGTCTTTTTCTATCTAGGTTTGATGTTATTCGAAATATCAGACACAAGCCAATATTGGGCTTGATAATGATAAATTCTTTGACCTATTTTCTTTATTTCACATTGGTATGGAGGCTCTTCCAAAATCAGTGAGGCGAGGTCAGGAGGATGCATCGCCTGGAAAGCAGTCTTTGGGCAGTTTCTAAGGGCAAGGACCCTCCACATTCTTAGAGCAGCTTGACCTTACTGCTTTCTACTTTGGAGCTGTGGGAGGTGGAGAAGCACTGGGTTCTTGGTTTCTATGATTTTAGGTTGTGACCAGCTTTATAAATGTGTTTTAACTGACTTAAGTCGAATTTAAGCCCAAAATATAAGAGGTGAGTAAAAGGAGATAGAAGATGAGGTATTTGGGAGACTACACCCAAAGGAGTTTATTCAAATGACAGATCCCAGACATGTTATAGAAAGAGTGCAATGTTTCTCCTCAGAAGGGCTTGTTGTATGTCACTGTTTCTGGTGACACACACACAAATTCACCCCAGATAGGGAAGTAATACAGACCAAAGTAAGGATACCACCAAAGTCAAACTTGATGAGCCAGTAAGTTTTAGTGGTGTTACCTTTAGGAGTAAGGGTAAAGGGTTACTTACAGGAGCAGAAATGGCTCAAAGACAGCTGTACCACCAAAGCCCACTCTAGCATGGGTCATAGTTCATAAAAGCCGGAAACCTAGAGTGTTCTGAGAAGTAGCTTAATAGGTTGGAGACTGTCTCTTTCCGGTAGCTTAGTTAGTCTGAACCATGTCTAGACAGCTTGACTGTCTCCCTGCCTCTTCCAGGAAGCCCTACTGATCTTTGTGTCTTTCAGGGAGTTTGGCTGGTTTGAGCTTCTTCTAGATGGCTCATTTTCTTTTGGCTGGGAATGTATATCATAGTCTTATAGCTATATGCCCTTGAGGAGAGAAGGAACTATAAAATCTGTTCAGTTACGGGGACTTCCTGAAGCCCTGAGCTGTTTACTGCCTGAATTTAAGAACTTTCCCTGCAGTATAGACCATTTCACCTTCCTTAGACTCTGTATTTTTAAAAGCTTCCCTCCAAAATGGGATGTTTTATCTCAGAAGAAATTGCTATATAAAGGGGCACAATGGTACTTTCACCAGAGAGTGTCAAGTGAGGGTATGACTCTCCCAGTACCCCACAATCAAATTATTAACCTCAGGATAGAAAAACACATATTTCCAAGTATTCCTGGGCTGGCCAAATGACTCCATGGGCAAGAATGCTTGCTGCCAAGCCTGATGACCTGAGTGGTAGAATAGAACCAACTCCTTCAAATTGTCCTCTGACTTCCTTGTTAGCTAAGGCAGAAGTCTATCTCCCCGGCCCCATGGGTTGATAGACAGAGATATAGCAAGATTCTTTCATGAAGATGGAATGATGAAAGCTGGTAGGCGGATCAAACAAAATTCATTTAGTAGATGATACGGAAGAGCCAATTGATTTTTCTGGGTCTCCCATCAAATTAGTGGTGTTAATTTTAGTGCCCAAAAATTACATGTGCAACACATCCTGGTTGCTTATCTGTCAGCTGTTATCCCTACAGCAGTATTTTATGTATATACAGGACTCAAGACCTTCATGTAAGTGATCCCCATGCAGTGTTTTTAGTGCTTAGACAATTCAGCAGCTAAGATTTCAGTAGGATGCACTCTACAAAAACAACATCAGCTGTTCAGATGACACATTATAAAACAGTGTACAAACTGTTGCTCTTGTGTCTGATACTGGGATGAATGAAATACCATAGATTAACAAAGTGAAGACTGTATTGGTTGTTTAGAAACAGAGGGGAAATTGTTCAAAGTCAGGTGTGGTCATTCACATCTATAATCCCAGTGTCCTGAAAGTTGGCACAGGAGGGCTTTGATATTGAGGCCAGTATGAGCTATATATGAGACTCCGTCTCAAAAACCAGAAATAAACACAACAAAAAGGGGCTGGGCTTGGAAGATGCCTCGGTGAGTAAAGCACTTGTTGTGCTGACTTAAGGATATAAGTTTTAATGCCCAACATCTAAGTGACTATGGGTCAAGCATGACAGCCAAATGCTAATCCCAATGTTTGTAAAGCAGAGACAGCGTGTCTCCACAGCACGCTGGCCAGCTAGAATAATTGAACCAGTGAACACTGGCTCTAGCAGGAAATCCTCAACAACACATAAAGTAAAAAGAGTGATTGAGTATGATACCTGACGTCAACTTCTGGTTTCTGCGTGCAATCAACACATGTCCAAGTGTGCACACATATGAAAGTACACACACACACACACACACACACACACACACACACACACATCATGTGCACATTAAAAAAAATTATAACCTGTATTAGAAAGGGTGACAATCAGATGGCTATCCAAGGATAGTTGCTTCTCTTTTTTTCCTCCCTTATCTTTGAAGAACTTAATGACACTAATGAACCGGATCTTACAATCTCTGTGTATTTTCTATACGTGAATGTATTATGTATTTTATCCTCTATGTGCATGCTTCATTTGGTATTGTATTCAGCTGATTATTCCTCAAAATTAATGTTGCTTAGGGGCTAGGAGGATGGCTCCTTTAGTAAAATCCTTGTTGTGAAAGCATTATCTCCTGAATTCCGGTCACTGTAACCTACACTAAAAGCCTGGCACAGTGGCATGTGCCTGCAAGCCCAGTGCCATGCAGCAGAAAGATGGACGGATTTCTGAAGCACACTGGACAGCCAGTCTAGCCAAATCATCAAGAAAAAAACATTCAAGATCAACCCTGGCTTCCCACATGTATGTTTATACACATGTATGCACACATGGCCATGTGTATATACCCACATAAGTATGTACACCACACACAATACCCACCAAACATAGACACAAAACACACACATACATACCAATCATGTTACTTAAAAATGTGTAAATGGTAGCAACCAATTCCTCTTTTCAAATGGTTGGTTTAATGAGATTCAGAAAGACATTAGGCTGCAGAGTCACCTATCCTCTGAAACAAGGAAGCCTTGGAGAGACTAGGCAAAACTGATTGCAAGAGCAGAATGAGAAGATGGAAAGTTAAACCTGTAAAGATTCAAATCGATGTCCTCCTTTGAACACCCTGGCACCATGGTACGGTGCGCCGTGATATAGTTAACAGTAAGACCAGTTGTAACTGAAGAGTTTGAGAAGGTCTTCATTCCTTCTTGTTTCTGTCTGTCCTCAAGTCTGGAGAGAAGCCTTCGAAGGCAGTATCTCACTTTATTAGTATCAAGTAGCCCCTATCTGCCTGTGCACTTTTAGGTTGCAAGGCTTCTAACCTCCTTTATCTTACAGCTATGGTTTTATTTACTCCTATTGACCATGGGCCAAAATGTAAATTTATCCCTAATGGAATCTATGCCAGGAACACACACAGGACTTTCACAAACTCAAGAAATACATTTTTTTTCTATTTTAACTCCTCAAACAGAGAAACAGTAGATTGCCACCATTCTTCCATCTGTGGTCTCTTTTGTGCCCAGCATATTAGGCAACTTTCCCATGGAGATGTCTTTCTGCTTGAGTGTAAATTCTGGGATACATCATTGCTAGACAGACTCACTGACAACACAGATGGTTTATGACTCCAGACTTTGAGCAGGGTTTGCAAAAATTGCCTGTCACAGACTTATCACAAGAAACTGCTGGCCACCCTCAGCTAATGTGCCACTGAAATGGGAATCTGTCTGTTTTTCTTTCTCTTGGGCACTTCGGAGTTATTAGGCAACACAGCCTGTTTCCTTCCTTCCACCCAGGAGGTATTGTGCGAGAACAATGAACACCCAGCTCTCTATTCAAGTTTAAAATTTACCATTGTGTGTCACTCTGTATATTTGTCTGCCTGGCACCATCAAAGTGAAAGATCTCATGTGTTTCTGTTTCTGTATGCAGTGAAGACAGGGACAGGGGGAGTGGGAGAGGGGCTAAAAAGGAGAGGGTGAGAAGGGAAGAGGGGAGATCTGGTTACCTGGTTAGAGGGAAACTCAGTGGGTAGGGACCACATCCAGTTGGAAGGCTATTGAAGGGCATTTTGGCTTTGTGTAGTTCAGCAGTTCTTCTTTATGTCGCCAAGCAAATCTCTCTCCATTCACACACTTAATTGTCCGCTCAGGAAAATATTTTGACTCCTTCCTAACACTCTGCTTGGCCTCCTGGCTATGCGCTCTCAGCATTTTTCAAGCACAGCCTGTGCAACTAATGTATGACGTCCTCGCCTGCAGAAAGTCCATCAGGGAAAAAATACATATACATATATTTATTGTAAGTTTTAGACACACAGAAAGGAGTTCAATAAATGGATTTAATGCTTACGCAAAATTTAAGAATCCATTAGGAAGTTGAGTTTTACTATGTCAGTGAGATACATTTCAGACTGTAATCATACCCTTTCCAAATCCCACTTAAAGTAAACCATTTATTTTTTCTTCTTTTCCCACAAGTGCCTTAATGTAAAATTTGGATACCTTTCAGAAGAGACCTGTGAGGTAATGCATTGGAGAGACATAACAATATTTATAAAGTTTGGAAAAAAATCTTTCACTAAATGAATAGGGAAAATAATCTTCAACATTGGCGGGAGGGATAATAATATTGATATTAAATTTGGTTGTTTCCTATGATTTTTATAACAGATGTGGGGAATGAAGTCTCGTTATTATTCTTCAGCATTTTAAGGCAAGAATGGCATTTTGAGAGTTCAATACAAATTATTGTAGGGCTATTAAATAGTCACATTGTTCTTATCTGTCCACTCTTGCCCCTTACCTTGGTAATGCATGGTACACTTAATTAAACATATAAACATGTATTATTTGTGTTGTTCTACTTATAATTTCAACACTCATAGAAATGAAAATATAGAACCTGATTAGACATTCACAGTCTCTTCTTACTTGTTTTAAAGTTCAAAACCAAAGCCCATGTTTCCTTGTATCACATATGGGCATCCATCTGAAACGAGAGCGAAGGCAGCAGGTTTGGCATCTCTGATTCATTCAGTTCCTCATTTGGTGTCACTGGAGTTAGAAGCTGCAATATGAACACCTGTACATGGGCAACTAGACTAGAGATACCCGGCTCATTTCTCACAGACCATTGTCCAGCCCTCAGATGGTAATTACTTTTCATCCCTGTCAGCCCAGCCTGGATTCCAGCCAGTGGGTTGTGGGTGGAGGGGTCTAGATCACATTTCCATTCATCTGAGCCATCAAGTCTCCTTCTTGCTTGTTTTCAATTACACTGACATGGTGGCTTTGGCACATAGTAAGTAAATAGCAGCAGATTCAAAAGGAAATGTCTGAAAGCCAATATCTGAAATATACTCTTGAGGCTTCGGCGAGGACAATGAAGTTGGCACAGAGATTCTGGTGTTCTGACCCAAAGTCATAAAATACAATTAATTAAGTTAATTACAGTGAATTTGTGGAATATTTCACTTCAGCCAAATGTGGTGCGTGAACGTCTAGAAGGCAGTGGAAGTGATAATGGATTTCTTATGAAGTCGACCATTAGCAAATTAGCTAAATCCCCAATTATATCAGGAAAGGAAAGGATTGAAAACGTCACCGGTTTGTTTTTATTCTTACTTAAGAGAAACCATTTAGAATGATTTATTTATTTGACTTTATATGCATGCGTGTTTTGCCTGCTTTATATATGTGCACCATATGCATGCCTGGTGCCACACAAGATCAGAAAAAGGCATCAAGTACCCTAGAACTGAACTTATGAACTTCATAACTTACATTGTGAACCACCATATGTGTGCTGGGAATGGAACCCAAATCCTCTGTAAGTTCTTAATCACTGAGCCACTGTCCCCATTGCTCTTACTTTTCAAAACCTTGAAACAAAAACAGCGTACCCTCAGATGACCTTGATACACATTACAGAGTTAATTTTGGAATGACATCACTAACTCCATATTTTCCTTCTGCTCTCGGTCTCTTAAAATAGCCCATGGTAGCTCAGTGTCCACATGGGTTCTCTAATAAGGGGAACAGGGACTATTTCTGACATGAACTTAACAGCGAGGTCTTCGACACCCCCCCCCCCCGAGGGAGGAGCAAGGCAACCAGTCCTGAAGAGACTTGATAAGCTAGGCTCAGATGGAAGGGGAGAAGCGGAGGAGGTCCTCCCCTATCAGTAGACTTGGAAAGGGGCAGGGAGGAGACGAGGGAGAGAGGGATTGGGAGGGAATGAGAGAGGGGGTTACGGCTGGGATACAAAGTAAATAACCTGTGATTAATATAAAAAATAAATAAATTTAAAAAAATACATTCTCTTAACATCCCCTCATTCCTCCTACACTACTCTCTGGAGATTTTCAACATGGAAGTTTCCACTGACAGCTTCCTTGCTCTTGTTATAGAGCAGAAATGGACAGGCATAAAATGACTGCTCATTAGTGATGTGATCTGTGTCTTAAATCAAACATGGTTGCCACAGTGAATCCTCTCATTCCTAACATTCTCTTTTCCCATCTCAAAAACACAGCTTACCAATCCTCCTTGATTCACCCTCCATCTCTTTCCATCGTCTCCTCTTCTAATGCCTGGTAAATTGAAAATACTAAAATTTAAAACACCAAATGTACAACAATATTATTTTTACTCCAGCTTTTGCTAACTGCATGCAGGAGAAAAAGCATTTCTTCTGAGATGCAAAGAATTGTTTTGTGTCTTTGTAAAGCCTTTTGAAGAAGTTAATTAAATATTCCAGCCAACATTTATTAAAAGTTAATGTACAAGTTCTCTAGGCACTAACCATACAGAGACAATTTACAGCTTCAATTGTGTTCTAAAGACATTTAAAGCCCAAGAAACAAAGACAGATATCCTTTGATATCTACAGAAAGAGAGAAAACAAATAAAGCATCCTTGAACATTGTGGGTCTGTCACAAGATTCTAAACAGAATGGAATATAACCATAAAAAAAGAACAGCCCTTTCTCAGAGGTGTGTTGGAAGCATGGCTCAAAGTACGGACACAGGATGGACCCTGACAGCTGACCAGGAACTGGAGTAGAAGGGAAGAACAAATGAAGATATAGATTAAGGAAACTGCCCAGTGGGGTCCTGGTGGTGGTCTGTGGTCACAAGAGCCTGAGAAACAAAAGAGGGCCAGTAGGGCTGTCAAGGGTCCACTCCCTCCAGGACCCTTCTCCAGTCTTCCATGGAGCATTATCCCAGAACTTTAAGTAGGAGAACCCTATGTGCTTGTAGAAGCTACGTTTGAGCTGTAACAGTGGTCCAGGACACAAGTACTGAAGGGCTGAATTGAAGCTGTTGTGACAGGGAATTTTGGAGTTGGTCATTGATTAGGTGCAATTGAATAAAAGCCAGGTGTATAAAAATAAATTGTGAACCTTCTGTGTCTGGGCGTATGAGGTAAATGTGCCTTTTGCATGAGCGTGCACATGTGCACGGTGTGGGTGGAGGCTAAAAATCATCATCATCTTCATGGTTTCTTTAATTCTTTCAACCTTGTGTGAGGATACATATGCTCATGTGTGTGTGTGTGTGTGTGTGTATGTGTGTGTGAGTGTGTATGTGAGTATGTGTGTGTATGGGTGTATGTGAGTGTGTGTATGTGTGTGCATGTGTGTATATAGAGACCACAGGTCAATGATGAATTTCCTTCTCAATCACATCTACACCTTAGTTTTCGAGGCAAAAATTCTCACTGAACCTAGGGCTCACCAATTGCCTGGATTGGTTGGCTGACAAGCCCAGCATCTCCCTGTCTCTCCATACCAGCATCTGTCTAGCAGGCTTACACTTGCTCAACTTTGTACAAAGTTGCTGGGGACCCAGCCTCGGGTCCTCACATCTGCCTCCCTCCCACAAACATTTTTCACATTTCACCAGTGCAAAGTGAGACAGAAACGTCACTAATAATGAGAGTCAGTGTTGTTTTGTGGAAAGCTCATAGAATATGGGGGTCAGTGATCATGGATGTGATTCTGGCCTCTGAAAATTATAGCTTAGATGAACCCTTTATCCTTCAATGTTCTTATCTATAGAATTGGAAAGTAAGGAGATAAATTTTACAAAATTATCTGACACCCCACGGATGTTCATTTTGTGTAACTCAGCCTAGGTGTCTTTAAAAGGAGGGCAGGAACAGATTTTTCACAACTACAAGCTGACACTGCTCCCTAGAAGGCTAGGAAGTAATACAAGCAACTGCCAGGCCACACGGGCGAGCAGCATTGAGAAGGAAGGTGGCTATTTAGGGCTCACATACCTACAAAGTCTCTAAGGTAAAATACCACAAACAGTCTCTAAGCTCTCTGGTTATAACCACAAACCAGAGGAAGATTCTCACATGGGCACAGGTTAGAGACGACAGCTGGGAACGGCACAGAGCTCTGTAGTCTCACCCGCATGAAAGACTCACACTCAGTGGTGATCATGTCCAACACGAGCAGCTGCTCGACACAGCCACTCATATAGAACACAGCAAGTTTGAATCTGGCCAACTGTAGACTTTTGAATTACGTCTCTAAAAATAAAGATACAAAGTTTATTCCACATGAAGGCGGTGCAGCCCCTGGGAAGAGATACAGAGAATGATCTAGAAAACATGTTCTTTGCAACTCCTACTCTCAGCTTTAGAAACATATACAGCTTTCATGTTATATGTCAATCAAATAAATAGAAAAAAATCCACCAATTTAAATGAAAATATAAGCATTTGTACTTATGGGTGTGCTTATAAAAAATCCTCTGAATAGTCTGTAGTAAACTATAGTTTACTTTCTACCACATAATTAGTTAGCCAGGAAACATTTATTGAATTCACTTCAAAATTTAGTCATTGAGGAGAAAATGGTGGTTGAGCCATGATTAGAACTCACATGAAGTCCTCTATGGAAAGTATAAGACAGACATCCATGAAGCAACAGTTATTTAACCCAAAGGTAACATAATGCTAAATAACAAAGAATGATGCTCACCCAGAAAAGTTTAAGGGTTAAATAAGAAGAGTAGGGCTAGGGGCAACAAAAAGTGAGTCAAGGGTAGTCGCAGAGCTGCTTCCTGGGGCGTGAGCAGATTAAGAGAACTGGGCTGTAGCTCATGGGTAGCATGTTTGTGTAGCATATGGTAGTCCCAGGGTTTAATGCTCAGCACCGAATGAATAAACTACACATAGTGAGATCAGCCTGAAATCCCAGCGCTGCTGAGGTGGAGGCAGGAGAATTAGAAGTTCGAGGTAAATCTTCAGCTATATGAGAGCCTGTCTCTTTAAAAAAAGAATGCAATGATAAATTTTCATGACTTCTGTCCTAAGTTAGGGTTTCTATTGCTGTGAAGGGACACCATGACCGTGGCAACTCTTAATTAAAAAAACAAAACAAAACATTTAAATGGGGCTTGCTTACAGTTTCAGAAATTTAGCCCTTCAATGTCATGGCACAAAGCATGGTGGCATGTGGGCACACATGGTCCTGAGGAAGGAGCTGAGAGTTCTACATCTGGATAGGCAAGCAGCAGGAAGAGAGAATGACACTAGGCCTGGACTGAGCATCTGAAACGTCAAAGCCCATGTCTAGTGACACACCTCCAACAAGGCCACAACACCTAATAATAACACTCCCTACTGGACTGTGGGAGCCATTTTCATTCAGATCACAACAGCATCTATTATAATCCCACTCTCTTTTCAAAAACTAGTCACACAAGAAATTTTCAGGTAAGGAAATAAAACAAAAAACTAACATCACAAAAAGAACTTTCATTGAAAACAGTAGTAAGGTTTTGAGTGCTGGACACTACGCTATTCTTTTGTGGGGACTGCATTCCTTAACCTTCATAGCAACTTTTAAGGTGAGTAACCTCTCAGGTTGCTGTCCAGGCTGAAAAAGATAAGTATAGAGTATAGAGCCAGAAGCAGCCAGAGCAACATGACCTCTAAGCACTCAACTCTATAATCCTGAGCTAGCTATACGTATAGATAGAGCTTATTTAACATGCACGGTGAATGCTAAGAGTAGTAGCTCACACTTATAATCACAGAACTTAGGAGGCTAAGGGAAAATCAGGAGGTCAAGGCCATCTTAGGCTAGATAGTGAGTCTGAAGCCAACTGGCTACAGAAAACCCTGTCTTCAAAGGCAACAACAACAACCAAAAAGTCTTCCTTTATTAAACAAGGAATACTGACCACCTATAATAAACCAGACGTAAGCTAAGTGCAGGAGACACAAGGATATAAAAACATGTCTTTGATATTATGGTTTAATCATGGAGATGAAAAAAAAACTTTTTATATTATAAAATAGTGTGGGGAGTCATTTGCACAAGAAGCTACTGTTGGGCTGCCTCCTTAGTAGGAAGCACTGGGGAAAACAGCATCAACAAAATGATCTCATGGAGTAATTTTAAAGAGAAAAGAAAATTCAGAAGGCAGGAAAAGCATCCTACTAACAGGGAATAGCTGAGCTCAGAGAGCAGGTATGTTCAGGAAAACAAAGAAACAAACAGTTATTTCAAGAGCCAGGAGTATGGTAAAGGCCTGTAGATAGAGACAGGAGAATGGCAAGTTCCAGGCTGGAACTTAGCAGGATTCCATCTAAATAGGGAGGACAGGAATGGGGAGCAGGAGGAGGAGGCAGCAGCATATTTTAAAAGAATATTTATTTTCAATATATGTATGTTTGTATGTATGTATGTATGTATGTATGGTTTTAAACTTGATCCATTATGCTGTGGAAGTTAATTCATCCTTCTTCTGTCTTTCAAAGCACATATAGAATCTTTATTACCACTGACCATATTTTGAAATGTAAAGCAAGTCTCAATGAATTTCAACACACCGAAACTAAATTTACAGAATATATATATATGCTAGCCATAGTGTAGGCAAGCTGGAAATCAATAAACCCAAACCAGAAAATTCTTGCACATTAATTAGAAAAGAACATTATTAGAAATCAAGACACATACTTAAGAATAATACAGCTGAGAAGAAATCCAGCCTAGGGGCATGGCTCAGCGGTAAAACACTTGTTCTGCATGCATAGAGACTAGAGTTCAACCCCCAGAGCCCACGTCAAAAGACTATGAGTGGCAGCATGTACCAGGAATCTTATCACTGGGTAGACAGTGATAGCAAGATCCCTGGGGCTCGCTGGCCAGACAGTCCAGCTGAATTGGTAAACTAAAGGTCCAATGAGAGACACTGTCTCAATAATAAGGTAGATAATGGCTGAAGAAGATGCCCAGCATCAACCAATGACCTCTACACATGTGCACGAATGTATTCATTTATACAGTTACACACAGAGAGAGGGGGAGGGAAGGAGAGAGAAGAAAGCAGGCAAAAGCAATGTAAACAACAACAAAAATACAGTAGCAACAATTCTCAACTAAGTACTAACAAGGTAAATCCAACAGCACATGAGAGTGGTCATGCATCATGATCAGCAGGTGATTAGCTCTTGGATACAAGTGTGGTTTAACACAAATGAGTAAGTTTGACTCGACACATTATCAAAATGAAGGATAAAAACTACATGATCTCAATAGATGTAGGAAGTACATTTTACAAAATTCAACATCCCTTCATGATTTATCAAATTATGATACGTAGGAATTTATCTCACCATAATAATAACTACATATGAGCAGCCTACCACACACATCACATTCAAATGATAAAAATCTGAAAGAATTTTCACTAAGATCAGGAACAAGACAAGGATACTCACTCTCTTACTTATGTCCAATATCGTCCTGGAAGAATTAGCTTTCTTTTTCCTTAGTAGTAAAAAAAAAAAAAAGAAAAGAAAAGAAATCCAAGAGGACTAGAGAAGAGGCTCAGTGTGTAAAAGCACTTCCTTTGCAAGCATGAGGACCTGAGTTCAAGTCCCTAGAACTCATACAAAAGCTGGATGTGTGACAAGAGTATCTGAAGATGGGAGGCAGAGACAGGAGAATCTTAAATGCTAGTCATCTAGCTAGGTGTACACAACAGAAAATCAACAAATGAGACCTTGTCTCAGCAAGGCACAAGGAAAGGGCAAACACCAGAGTATTTTCTTACTTCCATACATTCACTGTGAAATGAATGTGCCCTCATATACATGCAAACACACACACACACACACACACACACACACACACACATGCATACTTGCACACACAAATCCAAATCAAAAGGAAAGCAATGGAATTGATTCAATTTGCAGATGCCATGGTTTTATTTACAGAACACTCTAAAAGACTCCACTAAAAGCCAGTTAAGACTGGTAAAGTCAGTGAAGTTGCAGGATACAAAGTCCACATTAACAATGACCTTTTTAAAAATTCAATGAAATAAAATAACCTCATCTACAATTTCAAAAACAATAAAGTACCTAGCAATCTATTTTAGGAGAAAGGCAAGATATATATGTTCACTAAAACACTAAAGAAAGAAATTAGAGAAGATACAAATAGACCTGGAGATACCCAATGTTCATGAACTAAATTGATACCATTTCCACATGAGTCAATCTGCAGAGTCAATATGATGGCTGTCAAAGTTCCCATGACAGCTGTGCAAGATGGTGCAAATGTCTAATCTCTGCACTAGGGAATGGTAGCAAGGGATTCAAGGTAATCCCTCAGCTACATAGCAAGTTCTAACCTGTCTTAAAGACAAGAAAAAGAAAGAGAGAGACAGAGAGAGAGAGAGAGAAAGAGAGAAGGAATCAAATGACATTTTTCATACACAATATTAAAATTCCTAAAATTCATATGGAATTTGAATAATTTATCTTAAGAAGAACAATGCTAGAGGCATCCTACTCCCCAGCTTCAAGATTTACTGCAAAACTGTAGTAATTAAATAATATCCGTTTCAAAAAAGAAAAAACACACTCAGAGGCCAACAGAATATTCAGAGAGCCTAGACATAAACTTATGCCTATACAGTCAATCTACATTTGAGAAGAGCATTAGGAACACACAACGGGGAAAGGTCATTGCTTCAATGAGTGCTCTTTGGAAAACTGGATGTCCGTATCCAAGAAGAAAACTGATCCCCATCATACGCATGTCACAACAATTAACTCGGCATGCAGGAGAAGGGGTTCCCCTCGAAGGGAGAGGAGACCCATAGAGGGCAATGAATAAAAAAAGTGAATGTGCTTCTTTAAATGAATGATATACATGAATGAAAATGGAACATACATTTACAACTAACATATGCAAACTTAAAAGGGAAAAATGCTAAAGAAAGTACCCCAAACAAAAATGAATTAAACACTTAAGTGTAAAACCCAAAACCATAAGACTTCTATAAGAAAGCAAGGGCAAGCTTCTACACATTCACAATGATTGTTTTTGGTTTGTTTGTTTGTTTGTTTGTTTGTTTTTAGTATACAGTTCCAAAAGCACGGGTACCAGAAGTAAAGACAAGCAAATGGTACTAGATCACATTAAAACAATTGTGCACAGCAAAATAAAATAAAACAGGTAAAATGAAAAAGACCACCAACGAAATGAGAGGAAATATAAAGTGTGTATCTGAGGAGATGTTAGCATCTAAAATATATAAAGAGCATGTGCCACTCAATAAAAGAACACTATCCATAATAAAAAATATAACTGTAACATTTACAAAGAATTATTAGAAATAGTCAACAGATATGTGAAAGATGCTCACTGTTGCTAACCCTTAGGAAAATACAAATCAGCACCACAGTGACCCATGTCTGACCTCACGGCTGTTAGGATGTTATTTCAAAGAAGATGAAAGTTAACATATATAGCTAAAGATATGGTAAAAAGTAAACCCTTGCACACTGTTGGTAGGAATGTAAAGTAGTCTAACTGTTATGGAAGATAGTGTAGAAGTTTCTCAAAGAAAAAATTAAAACTATCTTATAACCCAGTGGTTCAATACTTGCTTACACATCCCAAGAAAATGAAGCCAGAGTCTTGAAAAGATAAATGCAGTTCTGCCTTCACTGTAATTATTACAACACAAAAGACATGAAAAAATATACAGGTACATCTTCAGACCATTTACAAAAACATGGATAAACCAGAAGAACATCGTGCTAACTGAAATTAGCCAGACAGAAAATCAGTCAGAAACACATGGTGTGGCATAGTGTCTGAGTATTGCAACCTGAAGTGATGTTCCTGTGTCACCTAATAGCACACACTTAGAGAAGCCTAGATGGTGTAGATCAGTCCTTTGCCTTGGAATCTTGATACAATCAAAAAACAAGATCCCTGGGTGGTAATAGCACATGCCTTTAATCCCAGCACTTGGGAGGCAGAGGCAGGCAGATCTCTATGAGTCTGAAGCCAGCCTGATATACATAGTGAGTTCCAGGACAGAGAGGGGGAGAGAGAAAGAGAGAGAGAGATCAAACGAGATCCACTGATCTACCATGAGCTTATTTTCAAAAGTAGAAGTACACTTTCACATGATAATAAAATACATAGTAAACATACAACCCTAAAATATAGTCATTTCTTCTCTTCATCAAATACTTTACACAGCTGTATTTCCTAAATAAACCAGCTGGCAGAGCATCTGGTCCATGCGCAGAGCCCCCCCCCCCCCCCCGGCATGTAACTGGACCACAGCACCAACATGGCTACAGTACCACCAGGCAGTTGGAATGTGTCAGCCCCGTTTAGTAGTTGATGGATCAGCGTCTTGTAAGCCGTCCACAGTTGACTGAAACATCATTGTGCATCACATTACTGTCCTCAAATACAGCACGATCCCAGATATACGATCCCTGAAGAAGTCAAACTTGTAGACTCCTGGCATGGGCTCCTGTGGTTATGGTCACTCAGGAGTGAAAGGATGACACAGGGAAAAGAGGAAGATGCTGGTCAAAGGGCACAAAGCTTTCATTTGTAAGAAGAGTGGACTCTGGGAGTCTTGTGTACAGCACAGTGTTTTTGTTAATAATTCTTTATTATGTACTTGAACCCTGCTAAGATACGCACACTCACACACACACACACACACACACACACACACACATACATACAAAACCAACAACCATGAGAGATGATAGATGTGTTAACTGACTTGATTAGAGTAAGCATTTCATAGTGTGTATGTATATCAAATCATTATCCTGTATGTGTCAAATGCATAAATTAAAACTTAACAGGCAAACATAGGCATTAAAAAAAGTTTAAGAAATGCTGAGAAGAAATGGATCAAAGACCAGATACAGTAAACCTGATAGAAGAGAAAATAGGGAATAGCCTTGAACATGTTGGCACAGGAGACAACTTCCTGAACAAAATGCCAACAGCTCAGGCCCTAAGTTCAACAATTAAGTGAGACATCATGAAACCAAAAACCTATTGTAAGGTGAAGGACACTGTCAAAAGGACAAAATGTCAGCCTACAATATGGGAAAAGGTCTTCACTAATCCCACACTGAAGAGAGAGCTAACATCTAAAATACATAAAAATCTCAAGAAACTAGACATCAACAAGCCAAATATCCAAATTTAAAATGGGGTAGATAGCTAAACAGAGAATTCTCAATAGAGGAATCTCTAATGACAGAGAAAAGTTCAACATTTTTAGTCATCAGGGAAATGCAAATCAAAACAACTCTGAGATTCCATCTTATATACATCAGAATCGCTAAGATAAAAACCTCAAGTGGCAACAGATGCTGGAGAGGATGTGGAGAAAGGGGAACCCTCCTCCATTGCTGGTGGCAAGGTAAACTTGTACAACCACTTTGGAAAGCACTTTCTTAGAAAATTAGGAATAGTGTTCCCTCAAAACCCAGCTACACCACTCCTGAACATATACCCAAAGTATGCTCTACTATACCACACTTGGTCAATATATGTTCATAGCAGCTTTATTCATAATAGCCAGAAACTAGAAACAGCCTAGAGGTCCCTCGACCAAAGAATGGGTAAAGAAAATGTGGCACGTTTGCACAATGGAGTATTACACTATGAAACTTGCAGGCAAATAAATGGAACTATAAAATATCATCCTGAGTAAGGTAACCCAGACCCAGAAATAACTTGGTATGTAATCCTTTTTAAGTGGACATTACCCTTAAAGTAAAGGATAATCATGTTACCAAATCCACAGATTCAAATAAGCTAAGAAGCAAGGAGAGCTCAATGGAGACACTTGAATCTCACTGAAGAGGGGAAA
Source organism: Psammomys obesus (assembly GCF_907164565.1). NCBI lineage: Eukaryota > Metazoa > Chordata > Mammalia > Rodentia > Muridae > Psammomys > Psammomys obesus. The sequence continues at coordinate 6,673 of NW_026595484.1, read as the reverse complement.
ATAGAATAGATCTCATGGGTGGATGGGGAAGTGGGTGGGGTTAGGATGAGAAGGAATCAGGTTGGGGAAGAATGGAGGGAGAGACAATTAGAGTGGAGAGAAGAAGGCATCTCTGGAATGAGCTAGAATCCTATAGCAGTGGAAACTACCAGGGGTCTATGAAGTTAATCCTAGCTAAGATTCCTAGCAATGGGGCCTATGGAGCCTGAAATGGCCACCTCCTGTAACCAGGCAAGACTTTCATCGAAGGATTGAGACACCAGCCCAGCCACAAAACCATTGACCTACAATTTGTTCCACCTACAAGATAGCTGGGGTAAAGATGAGGCAGAAATTAAAGGAATGGCCAACCAGTGGCTGGTCCAGCTTTGAGAGCCATGCCACGAGTAGGAGCCTACCCCTGACACTGTTAATGACGTTACACTATACTTGCAGACAGGAGCCAGCATAACTGTCATCAGAGAGGTTTCACCCAGCAAGTGATGGAAACAGATGCAGAGACCCACAGCCAAACATTAGGCTTGGGGAATCCTATGAAGGGGGGGAGGAGAAGAATTGCAAGACCAATTCACAAGAAAACTATGGCATGAATGAACCTTGACCCATAGGGGTTCGTGGAAACTGAACTGTCAATCAGAGAGCGTGAGTGAGACTGACCTAGGCCCTCTACACATGTGTTACAGTTGTATAGTTTGAGCTTTATGCCGGACTCCTACCAGTGGGATTAGGAGCTATCTCTGACTCAGCAGCCTGCCTTTGGGATCCTTTCTTCTTACTGGCCAGCCCTTCTAGCCTCAATAGGAAAGGTGCCTAGTCTTGGTGAAGCTTGATATCAGCTGGGGCTGGTATTTCTTTACAGCAACAGCAATCATTGGTGAATTACCTTTTTTTTTTTTTAAGGGTACTACTTTATGAAGATTATTTGTTGAAAGATCTACTTGTTTTTCTTGTATTTCCATGTGTGTTTTTCCTAAACACATGTTTGTGTACTACACCTTTTCCCGGTGGTTGCACATAGAAGTGGGTATCAGATTCCCTGGAGCTGGAGTTAAGGATAGCAGTTAGCTGTCATGTAGGTGCTGGAGACTGAAACCAAGTCCTCTGCAAGAGCTGCATGTACTCTTGACCACTGAGCCATCTCTCCAGACACTATTTATAATGGTGAACAAAAAAAAAAAAAAGCAAAATATGAAGGAATGAATCTCACGTACATACAAATGCGTGCGCGCACACACATACATATAATATGCAAGACAATGGTGGGAGAAGGTTTAAATGAATGGATGTGCACAGTGTGTTCAAGAACTGAGGGACTGGGCATGGTGGTGGCTTCATTTCTCATTCTCATGAATGCATAGATTATCAATGGTAGCAGCTTAAAAACATCTCCACAGGAAACTTTGTGACCTTAGTCACAGGACACAGCATTTAAATGGCAATGTTCACAGGGGGGCTATCCTTGGGTTTGGCTTTTCCTCTTTCCCTTCCCTTCATTCTTTCCCTTTCTCTTTGAGGCATTCCTAGAATTCCACACAGAGAAAAAAAGAGTTGCCTTGCTATGACTAAAATGCCCCAACTGTAGTCTAACTTTAAATTTGTGGGGTTCAGAAAGTAAATAAATGCCATGGATCTAAGCCACTTTTCTATAATTTGTGAATATCCCTCCAGGGAAAGGGTATCAGACACAGGGAATGCTGCTGCGGAGGGGACAATGAGGCTGAGGGTTCTAGACAGCTCCCAAAGACAACTTCCCTCGCCTGCCTGGTCCTGAGCCCTCACTTTCTGGGGCTCGAAAGATCAAGTAGGTTCGAAAGCTATCATTGAATAGGCAAGGAAGGGTTATGCTGCTGTCACACCGTCTCCAAGACAAAGGCAATGGGAAGAGGGCAGCCAGACACACGGGCAAAGGAATGAGACACCGCCTGGCCCTGCCACTCACGCTCAAATCATAGAGCTGGATTTGATCGCATACATCTTCTTCTGCTTCTTTTGTGTGACTGAGCATGTACACGGAGGTGTACCGGTTTTCATATGTATGTGTATGTACTGGTACCCGTGCGTATTCACGCGTACATGGAAATCAGAGGTTACCCTTGTCTGCTGTTCCTCAGGAACTGTCTACTTGATTTATAAAGCAGAGTCTCTGTCTGGGACCCAGAACACATCAAGTAGGATGAGTTGACTGGCAAGCGCTAGGAATCCTCCTGTCTCCACCTATCCAGTGCTGAAATCGTAAGCCGCCACACCTGAATTCTTATACAGATGCTGAGAATGGAATTGTGGTCCTCATGCTGACATAGCAAGCATTTTACAGACCCATTTCCCCTACCTCAATAGTAGAATTTTATAGGAGCAGCAAGAGCTGCCCCAGAACTCACAGGAAGGACCACTTTCCCTTTGGCCATTCAGATCACAAGTGTTGGGTCATCTCTGCACAAAACAATTCTTAGAAATGTATGTCTGTTCATTTCAGGCTCTCAGTTGAATAATAACACTGTCAGCCTCAGGCCACAAAACAATGGAGTCATAAGAATTGCCCCAACCCTACCCTGTCTCACATCCCACACACTGGCACTTGTGAGCTAACCTAAATGAGCTGGTGAGAACTATGAGAAAAAAAAAAAAAAAAGAGGAGTGTTCTTAAAAAACATCTATGCGTAGAAGGAAATTTGGGTCAAGCCATGAAGGCAGTTTGGAGCTGGGAAGGACAGTCCTCTCTGCTGCTTGTTGGTTCTTTTATATATATATATATGCAGCAACACGTATGGAGTTTTATATATATATATGCAGCAACAGCTATGGAGTCTGGAGCAAAGGAAACTGTCTAGGACTCAAAATTACCATCACAGGTGGGAGATGCCTACAGCAAGTCTAAGCCAGTTCACTACAGGGATTGTTGTTAAATTTTTCACATGTGTATAATGAAATATGATTGATCATGTCTACCCCCACCCATTCCTCACCCCAACTCATCCTGAACACTCCCAGCACTCTCTCTTCTAACCAGTGTCCTCCTGTCTTAGTGAGTAAACCGCTAAGTTCAGTTAGAGCTGTCCATACGTGCACGGAAAACCTACAGGGGTCATGTCTTCAGTAAAGAACTGTTCTCATTCTCCGGCAGCATCTATTGCCACTAGCTTCTCAGTAAGCCGTGGGGCCTGGAGATCGTCTGCCCTATTTGTGTGGGGATTTGGGCAGATCTTGTGCAAGTCACCACAGCAGCCTGATCTCAATAGCCACGTCTTGGCCAAAAAGCAGCACAGCATGGCACTCCTTGTATCCTACACTCTTTCCTCCTCCTCTTCTTGAGCCTTGGTGGCAGAGGCATTAACAAAAATGTCCCACCCAGGCCTGAGCGCTGAGTCTCTCATTTTCAGGACTTGGACCAATTATGCAGCTTTCTATTGATGAGAGAGAGAGAGAGAGAGGCAGAGACAAAGAGAGATAGGGAGGTGGGAAGGGGCTTGGCCAAGGCTGAAAGCAGCCCAGGTCTATCTGTGCTAGGAGCAGGACAGACTACGGGGAGTTTGAGCCTCAGCATTGTTTTGAATCTACAAGTCTCTCTCACCAAGGTATGCTGCTCCTAAGCCTTCTCAGTACCAGGCTGTTTCCCAGCTCCAGGCAGCAAGCAGCTTTTCAAGGGTGTGCAGCTGACAGCCTGCGCTGTGCATGGGGCTCTTTGAAGAAGTCACATGGCCAGTTTGAAAGACTCCATAACAGTCACTCAGACATCTCCCTGCTGACATTAAAAAGATTTCCAAGTTAAGTAAACTGTCTGCTCCATAATTACGGCTAAGAAAGAGAGTCTTTTTCCTTCACTTACAATTGTACACACAAGAATTTGTCATTTCTGACTCCTGATTGTACTCATAATAGCAATGAAAAATGGCATTTCCCCTAAAAGAATTTTAGGTGTCCGCATCTACTGTAGTCAATGTGAAAATATTTAGCAATTTTTTTTTAATTTAGTACATACAGACACCAAAAAGTTGATTAGCAATTTTACCATGTTTGGTGATTAAATTATATAGCTATTTTTAAAAATTTGTTTTTTTATTAATTACAGTTTATTCACTTTGTATCCGAGTTGTAGCCCCTTCCCTCATTCGATCCCAATCCTACCCTCCCTCCCTATCCCATCCTCCCTCCCTCTTCTTCTCCTATGCCCCTCCCCCAGTCCTTTGATAGGGGAGCAGCCTTTCCAGGTCACAGAGGAAGACAATGCAGTTAGTCCTGATGAAACCTGATAGACATAGCTATTTTTTAAGTTACATTTCAGGGTGTGTGTGTGTGTGTGTGTGTGTGTGTGTGTATGTGTGTGTGTGTGCGCGCACGCGCGAGCGAGCGTCTGAATGTCGAGTCCACATTCTCACAGGAAAATGCTCTACCAATTGAGCTATATCTAAAACCCAGTTATGTGACTAATTACAAAACCTCCACTTCAGTTGGGCAATGTAGACTAATTTTTAACATCAATAAGGGAAAGAATGAAGTCTATAGTATTTGAAACAATAACACAAACCAAAACACCAAAAAATAAAAAAAAGTGTTTGAGGCTGGAGTGGTTAGCGACCAAACCTGCTGCCTGCCTTTCAATCTCTGTTGGGTTAGAGTTGACAGTCAATGCTGAAAGAAAAATACAGAAGTGTGCCACCATGCAAAGACTTGCATGCCTATTGGTGAGGCGCTCCAACCAATTATTTCTTCCCTATCAAAAGGCTGGACAGCTTTCAGGCAGGTAGTTGACAAACATATCTTTCAAGAGATAAGAAAATGGCCTAGTTTCTTCTTAAAGAGATGCAGCTAGATTTCTATGCCATGTGCCTAGGGTACATTGAGAATCTGACTCCCTGAGCGCCCCGAATCCATGAGGAATTCACTAAGCACGGTCCTTGCCCCCGGAAAACAAAGCAGAACCCACACTAAAGCAAGATGGAGGCAGGTGCAATGGCTCTGTGGGGAAAAGGGCTTTGCTGACAAGTCCCAAGATCTGAGTTTGATCCCTGGGACTCACCTATGGGAAGGTGAGGACTAAAGCTCAAAACTTGGCCTCTGACCTCCAGACACATAACAAAGACACACACACACACACACACGTAATTTAAAAAAGAATTTTAACCAAGAAAGCCTTGGTTTTAAAGTGTTCTGAAAGTCTCCTAACCTGTGTGAAGCTCCATTTTTCTTCCATCTCAGAAGATTAAGTGTTCTGTCAGTTCCTATCGGAGAGTGGAATCTCTGCTTCCAAGAAGCCAGGTTATTTCAAGCCCGCTGCCTTTGGCTTGTCATTTGTCTAACCCTGAAAGCAAACTTTCCCCAGAGGAATTTCTTAGAAGGACCCTTGCGCCCCTGTTATTCCCAATGGACTATTTCATTATCTTATTTAAGTCCTTGCTACACTGACTACCAGAACTTAGTCCAACGGAACTGAAAGGACCCTGCTGTCCTTTGAACAGAAATTAACCCAGGAGAGAAGCAATGCAGTTCTTTCTCTTCATTCACTTACTAGCTAATCTTTTCTTTTCCTTACTTAACATAAAATATTCTCATTAACATGAAAGATTGTATGCAAAGTAGAAAAATGGCCAATGATTCAAGGAGGACTGGAAACTGACTGACTCACTATTGTTCTCTCTCTCGCTCTCGCTCTCTCTCTTTCTTTCATTCAGGTGCAGGGATGCACAGCTAGGCAGATGCTCTACCACTGAGCTCCATTGCCAGCCTTTGGGTTTGCTTTTTCTTTATAAAACTGTATCTTTCATTTCAGTCCTTTTAGAATCCTTTTAAAATGGACAAGGACTTGAGCTTCAAACTGAAAAACTAATGTAGAGAGCCTTTCCCTGAAAGCAATGTCTCTAATTCAGTCATTGGTGTGACTCTGCTAAAACAGCCAAGTTCCATTTTGTGTGCCACAGAAACTCTACTCCAGTGACTGATTATAGTGACTAAGCCCCATCATGACAAGGAGAATGCCCACTCACTCACAGTAGTGGCCTCAATACCCAACAGTTCAGGGCTTGACTCATGAACTCAACTAAGAACAGGGCCAGCATTGAGGTGAAGAATGGGCTTCCCAATTATCACAGGAGACATGGCAAGTGAGTCAGCCCTTCATTCCACTGACATTCAGAACTCAAGATCGTACTTGTTTGTCGTTACAGATATCGGACCAGCTTCTCCAATGAAAGGGAGTGATGGCTGATGTCTGAATTGCTTTAAACGATGAAAAAAGGTGGAAGATTTAGCAAAAAACCCTGGCTTCAGTCGTCAGCCAGCACCACATAATAAGCCAATGCCTATAATCTCACACTTGAGATTAGAGGCAAGAAGACCAAAAGTTCAAGGTCATCCTCAGCTATGTAACAAGTTTAAACTAAGTCTGTGATGTATAAGCTTTTGTCCCAAAAATGAAAAAAGAAAAAAGAAAAAAATATTCTGCGATCATCCTATCCGATTAAAATTCTTGATAAGATGCAATTGACACTAACAGTCTATTTGTAATCTCTGAACTCTTAGGACGATTGACATCACACCAGCTAAGTCTGGCCCTGCAAGCATTTAACTCTCTTGTTGTTGCCATCCCACCAGTAGAAAAGGCAGATTTTTTTTTTTTTTTTTTTTTTTTTTTGCCTGAGATAGTCACAAATGATGATGTTATACTATTTAGCAAACAAAT
>NW_026595483.1:0-32581 GCF_907164565.1 Psammomys obesus | reverse complement strand
CTCTCTCTCTCTCTCTCTCTCTCTCTCTCTCTCTCTCTCTCTCTCTCAGAATGTAATGTTTAATAAAAGAGAATCCCAGGATAAAATAGTCACATTTTCTCCAACTTAAGGTTCCAGTGGACAGCACACAGCCATGCTACCATTTTAGAAATAAAAGGAAATCCTACCTGGATAAAAGTGCTGAGGGCAGTTTAGGCTGTGTGTGGCAGGGGAGGGAAGCGGTGTGGTGTTGATGATTTTAGGTCTGGGGATAGAGACTCAATCATCAGACTATCACAGAGGAAACGTAAAGATTATCTTGCCCCTCAGCTTATCCTCATGAATATGTAGGATTAATTGGAACACTTTAAAACAGGATACTGAAGAGAAATATTAGAGAGCCACAAGGCTTTGATTTAATGGCTCGGGAGCACACGATCTATTAATTTTGCTGGAATAGTTAGCGTTGCTCTGCTTGGATAACGCTATTGTATATTCAACACTTCTAAGAAAGATATAGATGCTGTAAAGGTTTTTTTTTCGGGGGGCTGTTGAATGGGTTTATTTAAGCTACTCTCAACTTTGGAAAACGAAGAAGGAAAGTGGCCAAGAGGATGAATCAAGGGAAGCCAGACAGCTTTTCTTAGAATACTGAGGAGGACTGAAAGTCTAGAAACGGACGATGTAACTGTTAGGAGAGGGATGCTCAAGAAAAACTCCGGAGGAAGCAAAAGGAAAGACAAAGAAGCGTTGCTCGACAGTGGGCTTTGAAACCAGGTAGATGTTCGGCTCCATCATCGCTTATGACTGGCTGTGTAACCTTGGGCAAGTCTCTCGGTCTCGGGTCTCTATCTTCTCATGTTTTTCTTGGATCAGAGAGTGTGTGAAAGTCTGGGGAGGTATTCCAGGTAGTCCCTTAAAGGACTAGCTGCTGGTGCTCAGAGCAAATGAGAAGCACAGCAGGAATCGCAGAACGTTGATCTCAGTGGAAATCAGTGTAATCGCGCCTACGTCAATGAGGTTTATAAATCAAAACAAATACTCTTAAGCTTACTTATAATTCTAACCTAGTTTGTTGCACTCGCTTTTAAACTCTTTTATTTGGGGTATTTAAGCCTCTACCTCCCTTCCACCAACCCTTTAACCCTAGATAAGAGAGAGAGGGTTAGTGGGGAGAGGGAGCGGAGACCCCTTTACTTTCTGTGGCTGTTTGGAGTCAGTGGGTTCTTTTGGGGCTATACCAGTCTCCGCAAACAGGAAACACAGCAAGAGGCCTCCTCCAAGCCCTAAACGTTTCTCTCCATCTGTCTGTTCCTCCAAGGCACCACACTGTCCGTCTCTGGTCTCTGCAAACTGCCACCCTTTCTCTTCCTGGGCTCTCATATTTATAACCCTCAGGGTCCTAGGCCACGCGCTACTCCTTACTGAGGGAGGCAGGGTGTTACCAGCTGGCAAAGACCACGCCCTGCAGGAGACAGTTATCAGCTATGGACAAACGAAAGCCCAAACTAAAATCCCACACTTGCGATGAAAACAAAAACATAATTACATAACATAACTGAGTTTTTAAAGAAACCAAAACTTGTATGACGGCACTTCTTAGAAAAGACTACACGGGGTGTATAAAAATGATGGTTTGTTTATGCTAGACGTGTTGATATAGATAGGCAGAAACTTTTCTTGTTGTGAATATAGTACAGAACACAGCTCCTCATTGCTTCACCAATAATTGTTTGGAATGGCTTATAACCAGAGGACTGTCTTGGCTTCTGAAAGGATACATCTATTGGATTCCTATCAAAAGCAGGACTTTTTAATTTGTAACCTTCCAACGGTATATTCACTTTATGTCTTAATGGTAGGCCACTTAAAAGTTAAGTTTAAAAATGTTCCTGTAATTAGTTCTCTGAGCACTATGGTTTAGCAGCTATTATTTTTGTAAAATTAGAAGAATGGATAATTTTGCTGGATATTCACATTTTGATATTCTAAATTGTGGGTATGGACACACTGTGCATTAAAAGGGGCCTTACACAGCCTTTTCACCTAAGAATGTCATACATGGATTATCAACACAATATAAAATAAATTCACATTGACCTGGGCAGAAATTTAACATTTTTTATTTCCTCTAGAAGCAAAAGTCTAGATTCATTTCAAGCATTTGGCCTACATTTATTGTTTCAAATGTCCAGAAATATAAGAGGAAATCACAGAATTCTATCGTTGGCAGGATGTTTTATTAACTTTACAGATAATGATGCTGAGACAGGGATGTGTCAGGACTCCCTCCACACCCAGAGGTGAAAATGCAAGAACCTAATATAAAACCCAGGTAGGAGCATGGGGCAGGGGTCTGCTCAGAGGGTTTGCTGTGTGGCTCCTTTACCTCAGTCTACATTTTTTAATAATCAGAATAGATGTAAGAAGATCCATCAGACAATGAGCTGGCCTATGCTGTGGAAGTAATTTAAAACTAGGGGTTTGAACCGAAAGGGGCTTCACCACCCACGTGGGCCATTTGTCCCCCCAGCTAGCACATTTAGCAGAATTTCAGGTTTCCATTAGGGAAACAAGCCAAGGACCTCTAAAAATGACCATGGAAACAATACAGCATACCACACTGCGGTTAGCTCTCTGTGCATTGGTCCAGAGGGTGGCTGAGCCTGTGGTATACAGCTCTAAGCCTGACATTTCTTAATCACAGCCAGAGCGTTGCCTGATCCCCAAACTGCTCACTAGTACGTCCAGTGTGACAAGATTCTGCTGCGATGTCATTTCCTAACTTGTCTCCAAACTCATTCACTCATCATCACCATCACCACCTCCACAGGCCTTTGTCTGCCTTTGCAGATGCTCAATTCCTCTGCTTCTGATGGAGAATGGGGCCTTCACAAAAGTGCCATGGTGTCTCTGTGGAGTTTAAGTACTTAACGTAACATAAAGCCCACGGTAAATACTGAGTTATTCACTCAATTTCAAATGCACGGCAATACCATCTTCAGACAATATGCGTATGTGATGGGCAACTCCTTGTGTTCTTTTACGGGAAAAAAGTCTCTTCCTCAAGAGATCTTTGTAGTTTAACAATGAAAATTATTTGGTGGCTGGAGAAAAGAATCAGTGGTTGAACTATTTCTGGTATCCACATGGTAGCTCACAACCGTCCCGGGGATCCGTGAGCAGCTAGCATGGTGCACAGACATAACGCAGTCAGAACACCTGTAACTCGTCAAAGAAAGTTTTGAAAACTCCAAAATAATTATTTGTATGGCATTACTAATTCTTATATGAAAACACTTCACAAGTTTGTTTGGTTTGTTTTGTTTTAATGATTTGTTCTGCGAACTTTAGGTCATGATTCCTTTGGCTTTCTCCGGTCACTTAGCATTAATTGTTTTTAGTATTATTTGGCGGCAATTTTAGGTTCAAGGTTAGAAAAAGAAAAGGGAAACGAGGCTACGGTTCCACTTTTACGGCTTGGCTTGAAATTCTAAATCAAGTCAAGTAATTTTAAAGTCTGTTATGTTCTGTAAACCAGAGGGGCTCCTGACTCTGTGCCTGGCTGAGTTACATGCATGCAAATCAGGGTGAGCAGGGTGTGGAAATTTCTCTGGAGGAAAACCATCTGGACGATTTGGCAGGATAGAGGCAATTCCCTTGGAAGTTCACAGCAAAGATGATTTGCCCTCTCTTATTCCACAACTTTAAAATCCTGATTATCAGCAAAGGGATGAATTTTTTTCTAGGATTGTTTATTTTTCAGGTTGTATTATATATCTTTCATTTGAGCCTTTCTTTCTCTTTTCTTTCAAAATGTTGATAACCAAGTCAAAACAAAGCATTTGCTTACTTTAAAGTTTCTTTAAGTAGAAACACTGTGGACCCTGCCAGAGGTTTGCGTCTTTTACAGACTTCAAAAACCCTTGAATTGAAATGTGACCTTGTGAAGAGGATGATTCTTGATTTTGTTTGTCCTTCTGTGGCTCTTACTGATAAAAATGAAATTATCAAATGTAATTTGGTCCCAGAATCCCTCTCCCCCAACTCGGATACATGAACACATGTACAGCATAGACTCTGTTATTCTCCTCTGCTCGGATCTTCAAAAGTCCCACCCTCCTGAGTGTCTGAGACACTGGAGACAGGACAGTGGACACTGTTTTTGTTTTTTCATGCTTGCATATCTCTCCCTGGTTTAAATAGCCAGAACGTTCAGAACTCGAATAAAGCCAGTAAAACACCTTCTTGGGAAACAACCTAGTTTCTTTCAGTAGAGCACTAATCATCTTGGGTTTTGCACTCCGCTTCCTTGTCTTCACAAAGATGGCTCTGGTGACACTGTGATGTTCCACTCAACATCTGTGGCAGCACAAACAGCTGGAGAGATTTGTACTGGCCAAGTTAGTTACACTCAGGCTGGAAACTGCTAAGGGTTCAACAGGCTTTCTCTGGCTACTCAGACATAAACCCAGTGATACTAAGAGCTGAAAGCCTTGGTCCTAAAGTTGCCATATGCTTGAGGTCCCAAGCTTGTAGGGTCATTGGCATTAGAGAAAGCATGTAGACAGATGATGGGGAGGAATTTGGTTCTGAAATTTTAATCTCATTTTTTTCTATTTGTCCATGTGACCTTGGGAAAGGTTACTCACTGACTTATTTATAAGGTGGAAATAATACTTACCTTGCACAGACTGCAGGTTATGGAATTAGAATGTCTTTTCCTGAGGCAGAGCAGACAGCTACTGTTGTTGACTGGCAGTTATTTAATATTTGTGGTTTGTGAGCATTTCCCACAAGGCCAGAGTCAAAAAGGGAACAGGAGGATGGTAAGGAAGAAAGAGAAGAAAGAAAAGACGGAACCAGTTCTACATATAATATTTTAGATCCCTCTTCGACTTTTGTTTGAATATATTTCCCAATTAGATAACACCTAATCATTTCTTATTTAATATGATTGACAGATCATAATTGATGCTACAAATAGAAATGTTATATAAGTAAGTATGTTATATTTATTATGTAGTTGTCATGGGACTCTTGAAACAAAGCTTTTCAAATTAAGGAAATCTATAAAATGCCCATCATGAAATTTAGCAAGAGAAATAATATGATTTTAATGTTTTAGAAAGTTACTTTCTTCTTTATCATCAATATTTTTGTGTGTGCAAAGTATAAAGATCAGTGAGGTAGTTAGAGTTCCCCAAAGAATTTTAAAGACACTTTTGATGTGTAGGTAAAACTCTGCTGATATAACACTGCCATCTGCATTCACTCTCTAGGCTTTCTTCAAGTACTTTATAATTGCATAAGCGCCATTGCTGATTCACACTGAAGTATGAGGATTCTGCTAAAAGAAATACCCCCAGGGAAACATTTTCCTAGTGTCCATTACTGTGATAAATCAGATGGGTTTTTAAGTGGTAACTATGCAAAACTGTAGGCTGGGTCATCCATAAAAGAGCTAGCTGCTTTCAGCCTCAGAGACATAATTATCTTGGTCAGCAGCTTTCCCCCTGACATGGGTGAGACCTGGGCACCTTGGAGTTGCCCTTGTCTGTACTTCCTGGCATTCCTGCCCGCTGTGGCTGAGTGAGGTTTCATGTAGATTTTCCCCCTACTGTGGCAGGAAATTAACTTTAAATTGGAACTGCTTCCAGTTGCGAGGTGTCTCTCCCCCATTACCACCTATCCGCTGCCGCCGCCGCCACCAAGGTGAATGAAGGACTTATTGTTAGAACAAAACAAACACAGCTGATAAGTTCAGATGACACCACCTCCCGTAACAGTCAACTTCTAGGAGAGAGGTCCAGAATAATCGGGGATAAATTGTACAGAGTACGTCCAAGTTCTCTATATTGATAACTCCAAAGGTTACTAGGAAAAACTGGAGAAAGGGGTGAAAGATGGCTGTCCAGATGCTGAGCGCTTCCTTGGATCTACAAAAGCTGTAAATGAAACAGCTGATAGGTGGCTGCAGAGAGTGGAGAAAGCCTTCAGACTTTGTTCTATGATAACGAAATCAAATTAGAAAAGTATGGCGCGCGCGCGGGGTGGTGGTGGTGGTGGTGGTGGTGGTGGTGGTGGTGGTGGTGGTGTTACAAAATCACTCCCGTCGGTCGGAGCACACGAAAGTGCAACGGTAACGTGTACACAGAGACTAGATGGAGCCCAGAAATCCTCAAGTTTGGATTTATAGAAGAAACAACAGACCCTAACATTGGTTAGCAGGCGCCCTGGTTGGAAAGGCTGAGAATTCCCTGCAGCAGGGCTTCAAGGGAAAGAGAGAATGCGTGCTGCAGAGCGATTGCCGTGGACATGGCATGTGGTACCCTGCAAACTAGCATGGATAGAAGCTCTGCAACCTGAGGCCACAGGAGGAGGCTGCACGTCCTCGGCTGCGCACCAGCGTAGTAGAGCCGTCTTGAACGCCCTTTAGGTAATGATCGGGGTAGACAGAAGCCCTGAATTTTTGTATCTTCCAGATCTTTACAGGCCTAAGAAACTGGCTGTAATTTTAATGCGGAAACAGGGACATAGGATTCTCCGGTGGGAAGTATGGCCTTGCTACACAAGGAAGCGGAGAGAGCAGAGAGCTCATATTTGGGAACTGTAGCCTGACCTCTGAGAAGAGGAACCCGACCAGCTGGGCGTGCTCATGAGCGAGGAGGCTGCACTAGGGACAGGTGTGGTATGGCCAGAACGCCCCACAATCCCTCAGCGTCCCTACCTCCATCACGTCGGTTGTTTGGGTTCACTTGCAGTCTACACTGTCTCAAAACACCAGTTACATTTGCTAGAGGCTCAGCAGTTACCAGAGCATTTCCTACACAGACACCTGCGCTGGCAAGACAGGACTTTCGCTCTCCGGCTGTGAGGTGCCCAGGCTCAGCTGGCAGAGGCAGCCTGTGAGGGACCGCTACGCTCACTGCATCGCAGGACCTGAATATGGAAAAGGCTGGCAAGGATTCAGCCCACTGAGAGTCCCTGCAGCCCGTGTGCCAGGGTGACAAAGGCAGCGCTTTCAGCCTGCAGCTAGTTAACAACTGCCTGCCCCCGACACAAAATAAAGCGCAAAGCAACGGGTCTAGGGCAGAGACAGAATGTCTCCATCTCCTGGCTCCTTAAAAACGAAGGCATAGGGGGAGGGAGGGAGCTACATGGGGGATACAAGGTGAATAAATTGTAATTAATAAAAATTAAAATTAAAAAAAGAAAAAAAAAACCCGAAGGCATACTGACTGGCTTATTTATACCTTATCCAAGCTGATGGCTGGGTCCTAGTAATTATTCTAATGAGTATTATTTTGGCCAGACAAAGAAAAAAAAAAAAAAACTCAGAGCCAAAGACCTTGGCACTCTGTTGTAGGATCCTAAAATTCAAAGTGACCGTTTTTTGGAGGTTGTTAGGAAGAAAGACTAAGAATATCATGAAGAAGAAGCAGCGAGAGAAAAAGAGAGAGAGGAGAGGAAAGGAAGAGAGGAGGAGAGAAGGAAAGAAGGAAAGGAGGAGAGATTCCCCTTTTAAATCATGAGCAAAAGCTAAGAGATCTAAATGCGCGGCAGCAGGTATTCTGCATCCAAAGCCAGCTGAAGGGCATTCCTCTGGGTAGATTCACTCCAGTACATATAACTTGATTATATAGTACTTTGTCCGGGAGAAAATCAGTTAGTCTATGCTGAGGAACAAGGCCTGGCAGGCAGAATGCAGAATGGCTCTAAGCTACCTCACCCAGAAGCTAGGCCTCTGTATGGTATGTAAGTGTACCAGCCTGCAGTGTCTAGTGAGTGTGCAGCAAGCTCTCTGAGGGAGGGCTCCCTGGGCCACATTCAGGGGAGACGTCTGAGGTATGCTTAGAAACGAGCTCATACCTCCACGTTCTATAAGGAAGCGCAGATTTTGAAGTAGACCCACGTTATTACACATCAGCAGGGACTGCGGCGACCCAGCAATGAGAAGCATTTCTTCCGCTCCCACATACGTGATTTCCTGGACACTTCCATGATCCTGGGAAAACCAATAACCTGATGATGTTTCATCCCCTGGCAGCCTTGGGGGGTGAGAGTCAGAATCTGTTTTATTTGATTTGAAGTCAATAAGGACCAAGATGTTTCTTATAACTTGAATTTACTTGCTATACCCGAATTATAGAATTATAGCTTCTCTTGAGAAATAAACCTACAAAACACAACCACCAAAATGATGGTAGATTGGCTTCTGGCTATGCTCATGTAAGTGCATTTTCATTTGCTCCATAGGAATGGGCATCAGTATACAATCTGAACCTTGACTTTAATCCTGTACACTTTGATCAACAAGATCCCTTACAAGAGGTTACTGCACCCCCCCCCCCCATGAAACCCCAGGCCTCTGGGATTATTAGTAAAGGTTTGACATTTCCCTGTGGCCTTGTAGGCAGATTTCTCATGAATAGTTTATCCTGCTGCATTTTTAACATACGAAAGCAACAATACATGAGATGGGATGGCTATTACATGAACAGCTCCTTTGCCCTACTCATAAGTATTTGCAACACAGATGTTTACTTAGTTTTAGAATTACTTAATTACAGAAGGATAACTCCTCTTGAGAAATAAACCTACAAAACACAACCATCAAAATGATGATACTGGCTATGTTCATGTAAGTACATTTTCATTTGCTCCATATGAATGGACCTGAACCTTGACTTTAATCCTGAACATTTAATTCTGAACAATTTAATCCTGAAAAATTATATTAATTCAACAGCCCTTCATTAAATAGCAGCACAGAGTAATATCTGAATATTGTGTAGCCTGAATTTGAGATGACCAAATTCATCAAAGCTGAAATTGAAATTTCACTGTGTGATCCATTGAGGGAAATAAAAATATAAAAAGGGAGGGTCAGAAACACTCAAAAAACAATTAAGGAAAATTAACTTAGCTGCATCACAATTTAAACTAGAATAGATATGACATTTTCAAAAGTTTTTCCTGTAAATAGAAGTTCAGATAGAAAAGTAACTATTAATTTAATACATGCAATACTTAGCCTCTTATCACTCTTCCAGGAAAATACTAGAAGAAGCAGTCATATTATAACACATAAAATCAAATATACTGTAAAAATGACAGAATTTTGATGTATTAATAGTGCTATGGATTTTAGTACCTTTTCCTCTAAGGAATTCAAAGCATGTAAAAATGGATTCTTTTCCACACATTCCATTTTCTAGAATTATGCAAAACCTCCCAGATTCACAACCAAGGAAACTAGAGCTTGAAAGTTTAAATGATTCCATAATTCCATACTTCAGTGGTTTCAAGGTTTCTTTGAAGCCTTAGAAAGTCTTCTTATTCTCCATGCCTTAAAACATTTCTTATACTTTCCTATCAAACTACAACATTGCTTTTTTTAATGACCCCCATCTTCAGGCTAAATGAATGTTTGGAATACCTCCCATTCTGCAGTCTGAGTTTTCATCCTCAGGATTTTGAAGGGTCTACTTACCCTATGTCCAAGTATGAGCCAAATTTGCCGCAAGCTATGCCAGAAATAGTAGCCATGGTAGTTGCAGCATGCATAATCTTCAATTTCTGTATTGTCCAACTCTTTAAAGGTCATATAATTAATGGTTGGAACAAACGGAACAAAAATGTGGGAGGACATATTATGACATTATGACAAATGAACACTTTAATTTGCAGCTAAAACATATTTCAAGACTGGGACACAGAAGAGGAGGGGAAAGTGATGGTAGATAGAAGGCCCAACCCTCACTAAGTTCTGCCTCTTTCTCACAGTACCTCTACCAACTCATAGTCATAGTATCTGTCTCCCGTCTTCTCTAGGTGCTACTGTGTACCCAGGTGATCCAAGGTGCGTCCACCAGGGTCAGCAAAAACTGTGTCGTGTTCAATGAAGGGCAGGTCAGAGACACAAGGCTACGGAGAAAATAAATTTGTGTTCCTTAATCAAAAGGGAAGGAAGAGCGGAGCCTTCTGGGGTGAAGTAAGAATCAATCAAACGGTTGAAGCAGATGCTTTTTGTTGTCAGCCATAAACTTGAACCTAAAAGGGATAAACAATGTCTACTTATGTGCACTGGCTAGTGTCCCCGAAGCACAACTACTAAAGAAAGCAAAAGATATCTTTCTTTCATAAGTAGTTTTAACCTCTGCCTCATGTAGCCATTCAGACACTGATTTCTTCCATAATTTGTACAGTTAAAGGATGAAAAAGAAGTTGTGCCCTTGTGCCCAATCTGCCACCTATTTTTTTTTTACAACAAATTGCATTTTATTATAATACATCCATGCCTGCTTGTCATCTTCAACACTGCAGGTGGGGACTGGCAAGTCACAAATCTGTTGTGATTGTCACAGGGAACGCTTGCTTTGGCCTTTCTGAGCGGTGGAGGCTGGGCTCTGAGCCCACTGGAGCTCACACCAGTGAGTGGAAAAGAGCAGAATGTCAGCATTTCAAAACCCACCCTGTGAGCCAGCGTACCAGTTCCTCCAGATTCTCCTGTAGCTGTCCAGGCTCTGAGTTTTCATGTAGCTGAAGATGCCGGGGGAGGAGGTGTCCTTGGCCTCACAGCCAGAGGCCATCCTCAACCAAGATGAAACAAAACACAAGGATTGAGGATGGTTAACATTCCCTATGGCGTGACAGGTTCGTTTTGTCTGTTTGCTTCAGCTTTGATCGTTCATGTCATGGTGTAGGCAGATGGTCACTTTTTATTGCACATAAAAAATGTACTCTTGTTACTCAAGGCAACTGAGATAAACACATGTTCTAGTAGTGCTTGTCAGAACCCTTGGGGACAGTTTTCTAGGAGGGGGACACATGTAAGAGCTTTAATGAATACTGAGACAATCCAAAGATAGGCTCCTTTTAAAATCTTGTTTTGCTCTGTTTGTGACAGTGTTTCTCTGTGTAGCTTTGATTGTCCTGGACTTGCTGTACAGACCAGGCTGGCCTGGAACTCACAGAGATCTACCTTCCTCTGCCCCCCCCCTTTAAAATTTAAGCCAAACAACACAATGATAAAAGCAAGTAGGCCACACACAAAACCTTTACAAAGGTTCAAGCCTCTTTACAAAGTATCAACAATATACAAAATGCATCCAAAGCTCCCAACAAGGTTCCATATCAAAAGGAAGAAGAAAGGGATGTATATTCAAAGATTTAACAAATTAACAAATAGTCACAATTTCCAGGGGAGACTTAGCAGTCCATTTAACCCACTATTACATAAGATTAGAAGTGAACAAGGTAGCTAAGCCGATCTTTCTACTCAATGGCTCCCTACAGCAAGTTTTACTTTCCTCTTTGATTCCATTTTAAGAGGCACAGGTAGTTCATAGTCCCATGGGAGATTTCCCAACACCTGTGTTATAACATGTAATCAGGTGAATGATGAGTTAGATTTTCTAGTCTTCCATTGCACATCCTAACACATGAATGCTAATTTCTTCCCCACACCCATTCACTTGTATCTTTTCCCTTCTGTAGTCAAGGGTACCCTGTGAGAGAAACAAAGAGCTGAAGTCCCTCTAAAGTTAATAAATTATCAGAGGAGTAACTGCAAGAGAACAACAACAACAACAAAAACCTGATTGTACCCATCTATTGTGGCTGATAGTGGAGGAAGCAAATATAAAGTGGTTTGGAAGGTGGAATCTGGAATGCAAAGGAGAAAAGAGGTGGAGGTGAGAAAGCAGGCACCCCAAGGGATTGTGCACAGACATAAAGGCGGTCTATTTCAGTATAACCATGTGTCATTTTCTGTAATAAGGTGAATATCAGCTAGGAAAGTCTGAAACCAAACCTGGGAAACAAGTCCGATGTCTATTTAGTAGGCACAGTTAACTGAAGGTTTCTGAGAAGAAGGGTCATTTGATCTAGAACATCTTAAGAAGGATTATTCAAGGAGTGTTTATCACTTGGTGAATGGGTTGGTGCCATGGAGACTATTTAGACTAGATGAAACAAGAGAAAACTGAAAGGAATGGAATCACAAGGGACAACATCAAGGAATTAGAGTCCATATGCTGAATGAGTTTTCATTGGTTATTTTAGAGATGCTATAATAAAAAAATGATAGGACAGGAAGAAAAAACACCAACTAAAAGAATAGACATAGAGCTAGGGAGATGACTCAATGGACAGTGCCCTTGCTGCATTAGAAATTTGGATCCTTAGCAGCCAGAACACCTGGTGCTATAGCTCTTCCTAAAATGAGTCTTCATATCCTTGAAGAAACAGGGCACTGTGATTTCTTACATGTGGGAGACATGCAGGTGGCTGTTTTCAAGCAAGGGGAAAAAAAAGACTATTTCTATTATAGCACATCAAGGTCCTACACCATCTGACCTATGCTATAGAAAGGCCAGTAGATGATGCTGGTAATACTTTCAAAATTCTCCTAGGAGATAAGCGTCCTAAAGCTAGGGGTGGAGAAACATAAACTGAATAGGTCAGAAGATCAAATAATGTGGACAAGGTGTGTCCTGGACTTGAGGGTATGCTTTTATGAAGTCTGTTGAGGCACTGGAAACAACCCAATGGCACTTCCAGAGAATGCTGGAGATGAGGCCAATAAAGCAATCCTCAAATTGTATGCATTGTCTTAAGAAGTAAAGAGATACTGAATTGGCTGTTGAGGCTGAAGTTCCTGCTGGGAAAGACAGTTTGGAAGCCAATACTCTAGGTATTTGTCTGGGAAAATATTGGGCTCTTAAATTGGCTAGCAATACTGAAGTCACTATACTCAGAGGGGATCAGACAAGGCAAGACCAGCCAGTGGGTCCAAATGGCCGAAATGACTAAGTGGTTTGATTTTACTATTGCTGGAGATTGTATTTGCAGAGCAGGAGTTGCCTAACGTTTCTGGAGTCTCCTGAAACCAGGAAGTGGTTTTCTGTTGTAACTTCTGCTGAATGAGGTAATAAGCATGCCACTGCTTGAAAAAAAATTCAGCAATACAGCTAGCTATGTGGTTGTATGTACATTTGTGTGGATATATACGTGTGGATATCACACGTAAAGAAGATGTAAGATCTGAAAATAAGTCTAAGTTTCGTCATACTACTTTATGTGTTATCCTCTTGTTCTGATTTTTTTAAATTAGTAGTTTGGAAATTATAATATAATTACATAATATCTCTTTCATCACCTTCTTTCCACCAACCTGTCTTATGTAACCACATCCTTTCTCGCTTTCAAATTCATGGCTTCTTTTTTTTTTAATTGTTGATGTGTGTGTGTGTTTCTTAAACATATATATAATATATTATGTATACCATATTATATAATATATAATTATATATTATATTAATATTATATATAACAATTATATTATATAAACTATTACATTATATATAATACTATATCATATATTTCTATAATACAATAGTAATATACATAATGCTATTATTACCTCATAAAATATTGAGTACTGGGATCGAATGATAATTTATTATCTCTCCCAGAAATCCCTGATAGAAAAAATTGAAAAATTAGTTGAGGAATGTGGGGAAACAGAATCATCTTTCTAGAAGATACCAACATCATACATTTTCATATAGGATTGCAGACATATACAAAGATGCTATGAGGAGATTATTTTATAAATGGTGAGTTTAGGGTCTGACATACACACAGTACACTAAATTAGCAAAACTTTCCATATTTCCTGAAACTACATGGTCCCAGCAGTGAGGCCCACTATGTTGTAGCCCGGAGGTACCTGAAGGCTGCATGGATTGGCTCCTCTTCTTTTGTTTTGGGGCTCCAATGATAGTTTGCTGAAATGACTTTTGTTTTTAAGAATGCAGATCATCAGAGAATCCAGCTACATTTAAGAATATTTACTTCATGGTTGGCACTGAACAAACATATAACTGACTGAGGGGGGGAGAGAATGATGATACAAATGAGGAGGGAGATCTTGAGGTCTGGAGAGAGGACCAAACATGTCATTATTGGATAACAAGGCAATTCCCAGACAAAGATCTTTTCAGCTGAATGATGTCTTTGTTTACTTTCATCATTTTTGAATCTTTGTTATTATATTTTTAAAGAAGAGAAAACAGAGTCACAGAAAGGTTAAATAATCTTCCCAACTCCACTTAGCTAATAAATAATGTTGGTGCCTAGGTACGTTTTATTTAAACAATTAACCTTTGAAGGATTTTTGACAGAACAAGACTTTCAACATCATTGTATAAGGTAGAAACAGTTAAACAGTTTTCATCTGAAAAACATTCCTATATGAAAAGCCCATCATTACATAAATTAGCAAACTATTTTAAGACACATTTAGTTTTGTTGTTTGACGTTGCCTTCGTGAGCTGTGAATTATGCTGTACAGTGATTATTATGTTCACAGCACCTAATTTAATTCTTAACACTCCTCCATCACTTCCACAGTCAGAAAAAAAGGAAAAGAAACAAAAGCCCCATTACCATTCCTGTCACACCTTCATCATGTCCTAAAAAGCTCTGGATCTCAGTACCAAGTGGCCAAGTAGCCCAGCACACCTGTCTTTTGATGTAGTAGGGCATTAAAATAGATACTCTGCCTCTTGGTTCTAGTCTGGCTTCTTGGTTTTAAGTACCAGAGATCCAATCAAGCTAATTCAAGAAATACCAGCACTAACCTTTAGTTTGCCTAGGTTACATGGAACGTAGAGAATAAAGCAAGCAGGAATTGTAAGCCAGGGAGGTTCTTTTTGGAGGCACACATTGAAAGAAGTGAATGAGAAAAAGGAGAAGCCATGTGGAGGCTGGTGGGAATAAACAGACAGGAAATAGTACACGCTGGACCCGACCCTGGGAGCTGTGATGGGGACAGAGCAGGTTCATTGGGGGGTTCTGGCAGGTTATAGGGAGCAATGAGGGATTCAGAACAGAGGTTGGTTCATCTGCCTGGCTCCTTCCTATTTTTCTAATGGAGCATAGCTTGCTCAACAGATTGTTAGCTCTATCTTACTCCCCTTCAGTGTTTGCTTAGACCTTAGGTCAATGGTCTGGAGTGGCCAAGGAGGGCTTCTGGAGGCCAGGGTTGTCTGGAAGGTGAGAGGCAGAAAAAAATCTGAGGAGGCAGACAAGATTTATGCTACAATGACATTCTGCTGAATGCCAGGATTGGATTATTATAACTTCATCAATAGCCTATGAGATGTTGACTAGATTATGACTCTCTGGTTTAGAAGAATGAACATTTAAATAACTAGACTGAGGTGTTTATGAAGGCTGCTTGACCCTCCGTAGCCTACACTTTGGTTTATTTTGATTTTGAAAACACTTCGAGAGTTTAGAACATGGTTCGCAGCGTTCCTAATGTGGCAACCCTTAATACAGTTCTCATTTTGTGGTGGCTCTTAACCATAGAATTATTTTTGTTGCTACTTCATAACTATATTTTTGCTACTGTTCTGAATCGTAATGTAAATATGTTTTCCAATGGTCTTAGGAGACCTCTGTAAAAAGGGTCATTCAACCCCTCCCCAAAGAGGTCGTGACCCACCGCTTGAGAACCACTGGTTTAGAAAACTTAGTGAAGTGCTAGAATTCCAGGGAAAGTATATAGTGGGTTGTCTTGAAAAGAAGGGCTGGATATTGCTACCGGGATCCAGGACAGCTGAACAACTGTACATACTTCCAGGGTATCTCCCTTTCTGTGATTCGTAGGTTTTTTTTTTCCCTGGGCTAGCCTGCTCTATTTCTCCTTATCTCTGATTAGTGCACAAGTGGCATCTTCCTTCACGTTTTCTGCCTTTGCTGACCGGTGACCATCTACCACACTCTCAGGCTGTTCCCTTGCGGTGCCCTTTAGCTGTGCCCTTGCCTTTCACTTTTGTCATGGAAGCAACATAGTAGCTACAGCACAGATGACAGAAAATTCTGAAAAATACGATCAGAAATGCTAGGTAGACCACAAGACACCTGTTTGATGCCCAAGGGATATGGGTATCCAGCAGTTCTTACGAACATGTCACACGTGTACCAGCTCTGGAATGTCCGCTGTGTTTCTGTTTTCCCATAACATAGTCTGCAATTCAAAGCCCCAGAAAAGAGGCCAGGTTGTCTACAAGATATTGAGGTGCCAACCTTTAGGTGCTGCTGGCACTAACAGGGGAGTCAGACAGAGGTGCCTGGAGTAGCATCTTGGTTTGCCTTCCCATTAGAGTGCACCAGTTACGGCAGGAAATTGCACAGGAGGACATTAAGATGCTATAAGAATTAGGGATGAAAGCTGAGCAGACACAACAACAAATGTCCTCATGCCCTTTTCATCTTTTCGCTTACCACAGCATGCAGCTCGTCATTTGTTGACTGTTTTTGTATTTGCACCATTCTATGAAGACACGGCCAGCCTTAATGCATTTCAAAGTAAAATATAAATGACTTTTAGGACTTCTATTCTGAATTATTTATGTCATGACTTCCTTCTTTCTGAATAGTCCACATCTGATCATGGAAAATGACAGTATTATAACCTTCTATCAGGCAAAATGTTAGCTTTGTATTTCTTTATTTACAGATACCTCGTCTATGTCTGTCTTTTATTTACCATTGTAGCAGGTGCTGTGGGAGGCAGCAAAAACCCAGACAAGATGACATTATTGCATTTAGTTGGTATTGGATGTAGGAAAAATTAAAACAGCACACATAAAGGTTTATAAAATTGCAAAATTAGATAAAAATATGTTCATGTGAATAAATGCAGTATGGCTGAGAGTGTAAATTGTGCTAATATGTGAAGAGTTAGGTCCAGAATACATAATTAGATCTGAAAGGATATATTTGATCTGGGAAAGAGATAAAGTTGTGATTGGCAGCTAGTTGATCTACATCTAGACTCTGTTAATCTAAACGACAACTTCTGCTATTCATTTGTTCTAAAAAACAAGACAGAGATTGATTTAGACATCAATTATTCTTCAGTGAATCATACAATGAATTCATCTCAGGGTCATTTCGCTTGGACATGGTGCTGTTGCCTTGCAGAGATATGTTGTTATTCTGCCCTTTGTCACAGGCACAGACGTGGTCTACCTGTCTATGCTGTCTTTCTACTGTTAATGTCATGAAATGCCTCTGGCAGCATAAATAACTTTATTATTAAGCTGTAAAGTAGAGCAAGTGATTAATATTGTATGAATTGCATTCCATTCAATTTTTTTCCTCTAATGGGGAGAGACCTCAGTCTAGTCTAGAAAATACATCCTTTAAAACTGCTGAGTAGCATGTATTGAGTGAACCACATTAGCAAGCCCCATAGCTGGAAAATTTGATTGCAAGGTTGTTTTTAATAAACTCAGGTTTACTTCTGAGGTCCTCATTTTCTTTAGGAGCTCAATTGATTAAGGCAGCCTAACTCTCAGCAGTAACTACAAGAAATTAGATTTGACTGTGAAGTCTAAGCAAGCCCTCCACTGATGATATGACGCTCTCAGCATTATCAGGAGGCTGACATGCACTGCTTTGTTGAGGGAGGTAATTGACGTTGAGAGCTTTTGAAAATTGAGGTTTATAGGAGCAGGCCCAAGCCAACAGTATTCTGTTTCATCCCAGGTATTTCAATAAGATGATAGTTGGCAGGTTCTAATGCTGTGTTATGAAACCCAAGTTTAGGGAAAATATTAACCTCCTTTGGAATAAACAGAAGTTAAGCTAGAAAGGATAAAAATAAAATTCCCTCCAGATCAGTGTGATTGCTCTTTAAGGAGCAGAGGAAGAAAAGGCTTTGCAGAAATAACAGACTCAGCTTTGTTTGATGTGAGTTTATTTCTCCTGGGCCATTTAATACCTACATCTTAAAATTTCTCCTTTTTTTTTTTTCTTGAAGATTGAGAATTCATTTTGCCCTTTATTGAAAATGATTTCAAGCAAAACCTTCAACAAAATTAAAGATGCTGGTGTCCAGTCCTGAATTTTCCTGAAAGCGCAATGATTTTCAGCCGGGAGCAGCCCGGTGTTTCTCCAGTGGAAGAAGCACTTGATTGGCACTATTGATTTGTACAGACTTTTCCTGAGGGCTTCCCAAGGCGTGTTTTGTTCCTGGATCATTAATAGGAAAAAAAAAAAATCTCCTTCTTTTCTTCTGCTCAAGAAAAGATTCTGGAATGCAAATACCCTAAGGTTTTAGGGATAAATAATAATTTTTTAATAAATCTAATTTATGAATGAAGCAATACTTTTCACGTGTCATTACTGGGAACACACTACTGGTAAGACATTTCTAAGCACCGTGCCCTACCAGGTAAATACCCGTTTGACTCAGCAGCTTTCATAAGAAATGGCTTTACTTATTGAGACAGTACCTCAGCTTCCAAGTTCTGACTTGGACAATGACAAAGGAATATCATATGGAGGGCATATTCTCACTGGCATTTCATTGAAGGGTTATGTCTATTTCCGCGAAAGTACTCTAACATTTAATGCCCATGTAGGGGTTGTCAGACATGAGTAATGCATCATGAATGTGTTGTAATACAAATGTTACTGTGATGCAAATATAAAATTCATATTTGCAGTCCTTTCCAGCCATTGGAGAACTAAGCTGTAAATTCTAGAAAGGTATGGGATATGTTTTGTTTGTTCACTCTTTTGTCCACAAGGAGATTTCTAAAATATTGTCATATTACTATACATAAAAGGAGCCGGGTTGGAGCTGCTGCTTAGAACAGCAAAGGGGGGAAGGCTCTAGTAATAGAAATGTTCCAGATCCTGAGCCACTTCCGGTTGTCCAGGGTTCCAGGTTTTAAACACTGTGGATATAAGGCAAAGTTCTTGAAAATTGTTGTATATTTTAAATGTTTATGTCAAAACCATTCATACACACCAGATGCTATTCATAGTGGCCTTTGGTGGTGGTTCGAGGGAAGGTTTCTCTCTATAACCCTGACTGTTCTGGAACTCACTCTGTAGACCAGGCTGGCCTTGAACTCAGAGATTCATCTGCCTCTCCCCTGCTTCCCAAATACTGGGATTAAAAATGTGTGCAAAGCGGGGAGGAAGAGTGGGATTGGGACTGGAGGAGAGAAGGAACCACAGGGGGGGATACAAAGTGAATAAAGTGTAATCAATAAAGAATTTTAAAAAATGTGAGCCCCCACTGCCTAGCTCAAAGGCCACCTAAGCAATAGGACTCATTGAAAATGATTAATGAAGTATTGTCTGGAGATGGTGCCAGCATCCCAACATTGAAGTGGTTCTAAATGTTGGACTGTGGCCAAATGATTTTCCTCCACGTGAGTCTCACCACTCATATGCACATGTATAGGACATATGGTGACTGAAAAGCACCATAGCCAGGATTGAGGATATACATCTTTTTTCAGGTCTGGGGGGTGTGTGTGTGTGTGTGTGTGTGTGTGTGTGTGTGTGTGTGTGTGAAGATTTCAAAGAACTACAACAACTAAACAGCGGCAGAATATGAAAACAATCATGCAGGACCTCACAGAATTTTAGAAGATATCTAACAGAGAGCCCAACAATTCTCCTTTTTGAGAAAAGCAACTGGCAATGGCCAGACAGTGCTTGCATTTCTTGTCATTCCTTATACCATTTCCATGTCGAGCTGTTATTCTGTCTCAAGGCACTGCAAGTCCTAGAAGTAAACACCAAATCATTGTTCACCCATCAAACCAGATAACAAAATACTAAAAAATATTCCTAGTTGAGGAGCTTGGGATGTAGAATGATGTAGCCTTAAAAATGGAGTTGTGGCTTATGTTGAATATGAAAAATGTTTTAAAGAAAATATCAGATGTAGCCCATGGCAGTTCAGTGTCCAAGTTGGTTACCTAGTAATGGGAAGAGGGACTGCCTCTGACATAATCTGATTGGCCTGCTCTTTGATCACCTCCCCCTGAGGGGGGAGCAGCCTTACCAGGCCATGGTAGAGGACAATGCAGCCACTTCTGATGAGAACTGATAGACTAAGATCAGAAAGAAGAGGAGAACCTCCCCTATCAGCGGACTTGGGGAGTGGCATGCATGCAGAAAGGGGAGGGAGGGTGGGATTGGGAGGGGAGGAGGGAGGGGCTTATAGGGGGGTACAAAATGAATAAAGTGTAATTAATAAAAAATTAAAAAAAGAAAAAAATAAAATGTAACTGATAAGAAAAAAATAAAATTCAAAAAAAAAAAAAAAAGAAAATATCCAATACAGGAGATTTGCACAAATTCTGATCTGGATAAGGCATCCTAGAATCCCACAGGCCCTGGGGTTCTTCTGCAAGCTCTCCCAACCCTCACGCCTTCTGACACAGTCTGAAGGGATTTGGCCAGCAACGGCTCTCCCTCCTCTGCAGTGGCTTTGTCCTGGCAGGTAAGGCTCTCTGTGATAGATGTCACAAACATGCACGGGCAGTGAGAACATAAAAAAAAGCCGTGGAGTCTCAGAGGAAAAAAATACGGAAAGTAATAAAATGTGACTAACAAGCTTATTTTCTCACAGTTGCTATCCATTTTATTCCTTTGAAAGGAAAGAAAAGGGAGTATGTGTTGGGAAACGTTAGAAAAAAAAATAACGTTTAATTGAGGGTGATATAGCTGATGGTAGATTGAGGGTGGATGTTTAGAAAGAATGAGTGCTGCTTTAATGAGCGCCTATAAACTGGGGGGGGGGGGGAGAATCATGAGATAATTGACAGTTATTCCAGCGTGAAAACTTCCTTTCTGGTCTGAATCACAGAGTTTGATTGTTCAGGCTTGACCAGGCCCTGACAGGACTAATGTGGTGACTAAACACGATTGACTGAGTGGATTAAAGAAGATTTTGAACTATACTTGGCATGGTTAGGGGTCATGCATACATAAAATTTTGCAATGTTTACTTCTTTTTTCTTGACTAATCTTGTTCTTCCTGTGAAGGTGAAAGCCTTTATTTACATTATAAAATTATAGGATTAATTATTGATCATTCATGTGTAACAAAATAAGAAAGCCAATGGAAAGAAATATGGTGCATGAGGCAGAAGAGATAAAATATTAAGGTCACCCCTTGGGATGTAGCATTAACATTTAGACTCAGACAGCTGAGGGAGACCCAAGATTATGATGTGGTTGGCCGGGCTTAAAAGATGCAGTTTCACACCTGTCCTCGGTATGACCTGTCTGCTTCAAGCTGAGAGTTTCTGATTCTGCTCAGTTCTGTATCCACTCTGCTGTCTTGTGATTGGATCCAAAAAGGCATAACAGGATTACAAAGAAACATTTTGTTACACATTGTTTTCCCTTTACACCTGCCGGTTTGAAATTATAGCTTTTATTGAAATAATGCAAATTTAATGTTGACTGAGCAATTGTTGTATGTTGCTGCTCCCATTTTCCAATACTGGGTTTGATTTTTATTCACCTCTTTTTAGGTATATGTGGTAGTTAAAGGAAGAATTCTTTACTTTGACCTATAATAAGAAATTATCGAGTGTAAACTTAATAAATATAAGTTTATAACATAGACTTTTGTAAGGTGTCTATAGAATATTTATTAAGTGCTATACATATATTTATGCAAATATTTATACAATGTTTATATTAGTTATGTAAGAAAGTCTCACAACACAAGCTTGCAATGTTACCGCTGGTAACTTTGTTGGACAATGAGCCATAGGGTGTGTAGAACGCCTACATCAGTGTCCTGGCACCGTTCAGACAGCCCAATCTCATACAATCCCGTAGAAGAAACACAATGCCAGTTAGTAAAAGTAATTCCCTCATCTGGTTACTTTGTACAATCAGTCTGGTCATGGGACCTTAATGTGACATAATAGGCTCAGGCCTTATAGGTTTTGAGGCATCTAGTTGAGTCTAGATAGTAGTGTATTGTTATAGAGTATCTCAAAAGGAAGACACTGGAATTAGGTTCTTGTCCAGGCTATTGGTGATCCTAGGCACTGCAAGGAGAGGCGTCTACCATGGTAAAGAAAAGTGTTAAGAGCACTATTTAGTCATTCATTCCATTCCATCCTTAAACAATGCAAATCTCTGGACTGACAATTACCCATCTTTAGGTAACTTTTTGCCTCTTTTTTTTTTTTTTTTTTCTTTTTAGCTCACAAATACCCGACCCCTAATCACAGGAAGATCAAGGGGATGGTAATACTAAGGTTTATTGGAACATCCTAGCTAGAGAGACTGGTGCTTGCTGATGGTGTTCTTGATGTACAAAGCCCAGATGTTTTGCCAACTCTTCTTGAGGAAGGGCACTAAGGAATTGATAGCCAGCTGGATGTTGTAGACATAGTCATCTTCATGTGGCCAACAGCAAGGACCAGACACAGCACCTTCTTCACATGGAACTTGTTCATTCATCCCATTGACTCTGGCCACTGTGTTTTCATTGTGTGTCAACAGGGAAGGGAACTTTCCAACCTTGCTTAGGTCTGGGCTCAGGTTACCGTCTATCTGCTTGATTAGAGACTCAGAAGCAAAAAAGGCATCATACTTTTGGCCAGCTTTTTGACCTACTTCTTGTTCTTATTAAGCTTCTTCAGTACCTTGATGTCCATGGGGAGGATGTCCACAGCCTTGGAGTCATCACAGTGCTGGTGGTCCCAGAGCACACACAGAGAACTTGAGGTGAAAAGTGGAATTAAGCCTGATTGTGCTGCAGAAGTGTTTTTCCTTCTGTGAGTTCTTCAGGCTGATCTGCAACTTCACCATTTCAAAAAACTTGTGGCAATTGCTTTGGTTCCTGTGCAGGACTTCCAGCGCTGCCTAGTACAGGGTGTCACCAAGAGACTTTGCTGTTCATGGCTGTTCAAGCTGTAAAAATCAGAAGAGAGCCTTCCATCTTTTTATTCAATGTTCTGGAAAGAATTTGGTCAACTAATTTTGAGTGAATTATCTAGGTCTACAGTAATCAGTTATAGACACAGAAGATACAGAATAGGACTTTATGGCCCAAATTTCCAACATTTCTATTTCAACAGCCTATGTCAAAGCACAGATGAAAACAGGTAGAGACCATTTGAGTCAAATAGCTACTCTAAGTGACAATAACTATAGGCACAAATATCCTAGAGATTTTGAACCCCAGTTTTGAGCCTCTCAGATTTCAAAGGACATTGACACGTAACAAGTCTAAGAATCCAACAAATAAAAGTGTGATTACTTAGAATTGCATGGGGGAGTTTCTGGGAGAGATGAGACTAGACCCCATCTATAGCACCATGATACTTATTCAATGACACAGATTTAGAGCCCTACTTGTGTTAAAAATTTCTTCAAAGTGTAACAAGTCTCTTCATCGTCCTAGTTAATGTAATGCTCTCCAAAAAGTTAAACTCCCTGTCGCTCATCAGACATTGCAATGGCTTGTTTGATCATTGCTCTGGAGCTCCAACTCAACCATCAGTCTGTAATTTCTTGCGACACTCCCTCTTCCTTTTTATTGGGATG
This sequence comes from Psammomys obesus, assembly GCF_907164565.1. Taxonomy (NCBI): domain Eukaryota; kingdom Metazoa; phylum Chordata; class Mammalia; order Rodentia; family Muridae; genus Psammomys; species Psammomys obesus. The sequence continues at coordinate 9,196 of NW_026595483.1, read as the reverse complement.
GAGAAGCATTTCCCTTCTTTCATCTTCAGCAATTTTTTTGTGCCTTTTATAATTCTTCAAAGTGATTGAAGAGTGGCTCTGTAGTGACAGCAGTAAAGCAATTTCTGAGCCTTCAAAAAGATGCAGTTTAAGTAAAATTTATTTTTCTGTGTTAACAAAATAGCACATGACACCTAATATTTCCTACCCAGTCCTTCTGTCCAGAACTCTGGCTGTTCCAGAAAGGCATCTCTGAAGGTGTATCTTTAAAATGTGGAAGAGATATTGGTAGCAGTAAAGAAAATATCTTTTATCCTTTTCGTAAGAGCTAGTGGGATTTGGGGAGCTATTGGCTGGGAATATTGGTCCCACACTAAACACTGCATTATTCTTTTTGAAACTCTGTCAAGGCCCTGCTGTGAAGAATTTCCAGTTAACATTTGAGAACTCTGACTTGACGTAAATCATTTTACATAGGTAGACTACCCCATAAAATCACTGCAACAAAGAGCAGTGCTCTAATGAGGCATGTTGATCCAAACCTGTAATCCTAGTACTGGATAAGCTGAGGCAGGAGAATATGAATGTCAGGGCCATTCTGGGATACATATTGAGACCCTGTATCAAGATATAATAAAATAAAGTATGCTCTAAAATCCCCCCTCTCTCTTTGCCTCACATCTGTTCTCTCTCTCTCAGTCCCCCTGCTCTTTTTGTGTGTGTTGTATGTATACATGTAAATCTGTTCATGCATTCCAGAACATGCATTTTGATTCGTGATGTAAAATCTGAGCCTTTTAGAAAGGGGAGGTTCCGGGAGCTACTGAGATGTGAGGAACTCAGTTACTGGTCAGAGAGGCACTTCCGTGAGAGCACCAACTCTGTTTGGTTAGAACTTCGTATCGGGTTGTCGTCATCATAAAGAAATCTCTGATTTCTGCTTCAAAAGTCTTACTCAGTTTTAACCTCTCTTCTGATGTTTATTCTTAGCACCCTGCTCTCCACAGGAAGGGCTTCAAATGATTCTTTAGCTTCCAAACCTAACTGGATAGAATTCTGCCACATATACATGTTTTCCTACTCCTGCACAACAAAATCTTCTGAGTTTTTCAAGAACAAACTTGAGCTGTTCTCTCTTAAAATCATCACTCAGCTTAACTAGGCACTGAAAAACTGAGATGGTGGAGGAAGGATATGGCCCAAGCGAACTCACTACTTTAGGGGAAAGAGTTCTGAAAGTATTCTTAAGGTTTCAGGGGCTCACTGATCTACTCTGCCTACTTTCTGTCCCCTCTGAGACCTCCTCAAGCTAGCTTCCTTTGAACTGTAAGGCAGTCTGTCATTCAGCCAGCTCTCTCGATGGACACTTTCTTTCCCCCATTTAAATGGAGCAGAGAAACGAGACAACCGGCTTGAGGAGGAACATAGGGCACTTTGCTGAAGTTGGTATAAGAGCAGCCAAGTCTGCCAGTGTCCAGACAAATTATTGATCCCAGTTCACCATAAATATTCCACTAGATTCAGGTGGGAAAGTTATTGCTTTTTGAGTCTCTAGTCTCCTAGACTGAACACACCATGAGGGGTTAGCTTCTTGCAGACAAATATTAGATGATTCCCCATGGTGGGGCAGGGATGTCTCCCTTTGGAAGCCATTACTTCTAGGTTGAACTATCAACAAACCATTCTTTGGCTTTAGTCTAATTAAACTGTACACATTTTAGGGGGTGTAAAATAGAGATGCTGACATGACAAGCAGTTATGCTGCTGACCCAAATGTTCTGAGTGTACTTGATATAAATGGTGCTGATGCAGGCCTTCTCCTTGAGAACATCTGCTAGAGGTGCCTTCTGGCCAAATCCCTGTGGGTTAGCTTAGAGCAGTGTCTAGGCTGAAAAATGAAGCATCTTCTACCAAGAGCTAGTGCCTAGTATGAAAGCTTTAGTTACTGATTTCTCAGTACTGACTCCTGTTGGGGCATGGCTTCTCTTACAGCCCATGGTTAGATGAATATACTCATTATCTTAATACCACAGGCTAAGTGTTCAGAACTTCAAAGATGACAAGTATTCACTGAATTTGGGGTAGGAAATGAAGGAATGGTTATTACTGTGTAAAATAGGTTACTTAATGCACATTCACATTTCTGTCATTTGAGATCTATCATGTTAACTCACATATTAGCCATGGTTGCTGATAATTTTGCAGATGAAGACAAAATGAAAGCTTAAGGTCTTTGTGGAAATTCATAGACTCAATATAATGCACACTTAACCAAAGGGTTTAAGACATTCTCTTCCTGTGAACTGATTGTGAGCCTCCTTCATTGATCCGTTATATGACCCGAACCTGAATTTGACACCTACATTTGGAGCTGCACTATTTGCAATAAAGCATTTAGAAAGTGCCACCTTCATCCACAGTATCTTTCTTCCATACCTTTCATTGACACTTTTGTGGGGTAGTCAAGTGTTAAGAGGTATACGGTCAAGTTCTCCAAGAAGCCAATGGAAAAATGGGATCGAGTGGACTGTTTTTCTGCCAGGAAAACAGTGACAGATCTCCTACACTTTCATTTGGCCCTGTGGGCCCAAATCTGAGAGTAGAGAACAGGGGGAACTGATGTGCTTTCCACATAGGCCCATGAGAGAGTGAGCACACCTTTAAGTGAGTGCATACAGAGCCCCAGATCCAGGGTCCCTCTAAGCAAGCATCAGACATCTGATCCCTGCCCACCCTCCCCCAACTCCCACTCTGGGCAGCATAGGGATCCTTGGTGTAGCATTCTCAACACTGAAGTCCCTGTTTTGTAAGTCTCCCAGTGGAGTCCAGGCAAACAATTCCTGGAGCCAAATTGTTTTAACACAGACAGATCTTAATACCTGAGACAGTACGACAGGCCTGTAGGCCACTGAGAATTTTAGAGCATCTGCACATGCTCACTGAGCCTGCAAATGGTACCAGCACACTCCTCCCCCTGCACTTAAGCTCCACCCTTCCAAGCATCTATGTGCTCTAGTACCCTGTTCAAGCATACTCCTGCGCTTGCTCACATGTGCTTGCGACCTTCCTCCCTTAGCTACAGCTGAAACACCAACATCCATTCTTGAACTGGTAGTCCTCTCTCATCTTCCTGAAGAATACTCCAGACACCAGAGACAGACGGACCCAGTCTGAAGTGCAGACTCCAAGAACAAACAATGAAGGTCACAGATAAGCAGATGGCCAACGGTCAGCATAAGAACACATCCAACAAAAATCAGGACATCAGGCTTCACCAGCAACCCCAAAAATCAATGGCTATTTTATTTCATCAGAAACACTGGAAAATGATCTCAAATCTATACTTATCCAGTTATTAGAGGCACATAAAGAGGAAATGAACAAAGCTGTCAAAGAAATACAAATAGAGGCAAACAAATAGAGGCATATGTAGAGGCATATAGAGAGGAAATGAACAAAAAAATAGAGGCCATCATGGAAAGAAAGGAGTCCACATTCAAACAGATGGAGGAAATGGTTCAAGACAAGAAAACAGAATTAGAACCAATAAACACACACACAAAGATAAAACCCTGGTGCTGGAGAACTTGGAGAAAAGATCAGGACCATAAAGGTAAGAATCACCAACAGAATACAAAAGATGGAAGAGGGAATCTCAGGTGCTGAGGATACATTTGCAGAAATTGATACATCTCTCAAAGAAAAAGTAAAATCAGAAAATTCCAAACACAAAACATACATGAAATCAAGGATGCCAGGAAAAGACGAAATCTAAGAATAAACTAGGAATAGAAGAAAAAGAAGATTCTAGGATCCAAGGTCGAGAAAATGTTTTCAAAAAAATCATAGAAGAAAATTTTTCTAACTTAAAGAGATGTCCATAGACATACAAGAGGCCTACAGAACACCAAATAGATTAGACCAGAAAAGAAACTCCTCATGTCACATAATAGTCAAAACACTAAATCTACAGAACAAAGAAAAGATATTAAAAGCAGCAAGGGAAAAAGATCAAGTAACATATAAAGATAGACCTATCAGAATCACACCAGACTTCTCAATAGAAACTATGAAAGCCAGAAGGGCCTGGGCAGATGTCATGCAGACTCTAAGAGACCACAGATGCCAACCCAGACTACTACCCAGCAAAGCTTTCAATCAACATAGATGGAGAAAACAAAACATTCCAAGACACAACTAAACTTAAACAATATCTCCACAGCAAACCAGCCCTATAGAAGAGACTAGAAGGAAAACTACAATCCAACAAAACCAACTATACCCAAGAAAACACAGGATGTAGATAACGTCACAACAAAAAAAAATTAAAAGAAAACAAGCATAGAAACACAGTAACAATACCAATTCCACAATAAAGAGAACTAACAGTCATTGGTCACTAATATCTATCAACATCAACAGATTCAACCCCCCTAATAAAAAGACACAGACTATCAGAATGGTTCCAGAAAAAAGATTCAACATTCTGCTGCATCCAAGAAAAACACCTCTGCAACAAAGATAAATACTATCTTAGAGTAAAGGGCTGGAAAAATGTTTTTCCAGCAAACAGACCCAGAAAACAAGCTGAAGTAGCTATCCTAATATCTAATAAAATAGACTTTCAACCAAAATTAACTAAAAAAGATGAGGAGGGGTATTTCATTTTCATGAAAGAAAAGTCCACTAGGAGGAAATCACAATCCTGAACATCTATGCTCCAAATACAAGAGCACCTGCATTTGTAAATGAAACATTATTAAAGCTTAAATCACATATTGATCCCAACACCGTAATAGTGGGAGACTTCAACACTCCACTCTCACTAAGGGACAGATCATCTAGACGGAAGCTAAAAGGGAAATAATGATACTTACAGAGGTCCTAAATCAAATGGACCTAACAGATGTCTACAGAACTTTTCAGCTAAACTCAAGAGTATATTTTCTTTTTAGCACCTCATGTAACCTTCTCAAAATTTGACCGTATAGTCAGGCACAAAGCAAGCTTCAACAGATACAAGAAATATCTTGTATTAATAATATAGAAATAATCCCTTGTTTCCTATCAGACCACCATGGCATAAAACTAGACATCAAAAATAACGAAAATAACATAAAACCTACAAACACATGGAAACTAAACAACTCTCTACTCACTGACAGTTTGGTCAAGGAAGAAATGAAAAAGAAATTAGAGACTTCCTAAAATTCAATGAAAGTGAATGCACAACTTAACCAAACTAATGGGACACGATGAAAGCAGTGCTAAGAGGAAAGTTCACAGCCCTAATTGCCTCCAGAAAGAAGTTTGAGACATCTCATACAAGCAATTTAACAGCACATCTAAAAGCCCTAAAGAAAAGAGAAGCAGACACGCCCAAGAGGAGTAGATGATTGGAAATTAACAAACTCAGAGCTGAAATCAATGAATTAGAAACAAAGAAAACAATTCAAAGACTCAATGAAACCAAGAACTGGTTCTTTGAAAAAAATCAACAAGACAGACAAACCCTTAGCCAAACTAAAAGGCAGAAAGAAACTGTCAAAATCAGCAAAATCAGAAACAAAAAGGGACATAACGACAGACACTGAGGAAATCCAAACAATCATTAGTTCTTACTACAAAGCCTATATGCCACAAAATTTGAAAATCTAAATAAAATGGACAATTTTCTTGATAGATTCCATTTACCAAAATTAAATCAAGATCAGGTAAATAGATTAAATATATCCCCCCTAAGGAAATAAAAGCTGTCATCAAAAGTCTCCCTTCCAAAAAGAGCTCAGGGCCAGTTGGATTCAGTGCAAAATTCTACCAGGCCTTCAAAGAAGAGCTAACTCCAATTCTTTTCAAACTATTCCACAAAACAGAAACAGAAGGAAAATTACCTCACTCATTCTGTGAGGCCACAGTCACCTTGATACCTAAACCACACAAAGACAACAACAACAACAAAAAAGAGAACTTCATAACTATCTCTCTTATGAACATTGGTGCAAAAATACTCAATAAAATACTTGCAAACTGAATCCATGAACACATAAAAGATATCATCCACCATGACAAGTAGGCTTCATCCTAAGCATGCAGGGGTGGTTCAATGTATGGAAATCCATCAATGTAATCCACTATGTAAACAAACTGAAGAAGAAAAACCACGTGATCATCTTCTTAGATGCTGAAAAAGCATTTGACAAAAAACAACACCCATTCATGTTTAAAGTCTTGGAGAGATCAGGGATATAAGGCACATACCTAAACATAGTAAAGACAATATACAGCAAGCCTGTAGCCATCATCAAACTCAATGGAGAGAAACTTAAATCAGTCCCACTGAAATCAGGGACAAGACAAGGCTGACCACTCTCTCCGTATCTCTTCAACATAGTACTTGAAGTCCTGGCTAGAGCAAAAAGACAACTAAGAGAGATCAAGGGGATACAAATCAGAAAGAAAGAAGTCAAAGTATCACTGTTATGAGACGATATGATAGTATACATGAGTGACCTCAAAAATTCAACCAGAGAACTCCTTCAGCTGATAAATACCTTCAGCAAAGTGGCTGGATACAAAATTAACTAAAAAAAAATCATTAGCCCTCCTGTATATGAAATACAAAAGGGCTGAGAATGAAATTAGGGTAAATACATCCTTCACAATAGCCACTAATAGATAGCATAAAGTACATTGGTGTGACTCTAACCAAGCAAGTGAAAGACCTGTTCGAAAAAAACTTCAAGTCTCTGAAGAAAGAAACTGAAGAAGATATCAGAAGATGGAAAGATCTCCCATGCTCATGGATCCGTAGGATTAACATAGTGAAAATGGCCATCCTGCCGAAAGCAATCTACAGATTCAATGCAATTCCCATTAAAAAACCAACACAATTCTTTATAGAACTTGAAAGAACAATTCTGAATTTCATATGGAAAAACAAACAACCGAACATGGCTAAAATAATCCTGTACAACAACAGATGGTCTGGAGGTATCTCCATCCCTGATCTCAATCTGTACTAGAGAGCAATAGTAATAAAACTGCATGGTACTGGCATAGAAACAGAATGGTGGATCAATGGAATCAAATACAAGACCCAGAAATATATCCATACACCTACGGATACTTGATTTTTGACAAAGAAGCCAAAATCATTCGACAGAAAAAAAGACAGCATTTTCAACAAATGATGTTGGTCTAACAGGATGTCTACATGCAGAAAACTACAAATAGATCCATATTTATCACCCTGCCCCAAACTGAAGTCCAAGTGGATCAAAGACCTCAATATAAAAACAAAAACACTAAATCTGTTAGAAGAAAAAATGGGGAAGCCCTTGAACTCATTGGCACAAGAGACAACTTCCTGAACAGAACACGAACAGCACAGGCTCTACAATCAACAAAAAATAAATGGGACCTCATGAAACTGAAAAGCTTCTGTAAAGCAACGGACGCTGTCATGAGAACAAACTACAGCCTATAGATTGGGAAAGGATCTTCACCAACCCTATATCTAACAGAGGGCTAATATCCAGAATATATAAAGAACTCAAGAAGTTAAACAGCAACAAATTAAGTAATCCAATTAAAAAAATGGAGCACAGAGCTAAACAGGGAATTCTCAACAGAGGCATACTGAATGACAGAAAAACACTTAAAGAAATACTTAATGTCCTTAGTCATCATGGAAATGCAAATCAAAACGACCCTGAAATTTCACTTGACACCCATCAGTATGTCTAAAATCAAAAACTCAAATGACAGTACATGCTGTAGAGGATGTGGAGAAAGGGGAAGCCTCCTCCATTTCTGGTGGGAATGTACAACCACTTTTGAAGTCAATCTGGTGCTTTTTCAGACAATTAGGAATAGCTCCTCCTTGAGATCCAGCTATACCACTCCTAGGCATCCAAAAGATACTTAAGTATACAACAAGGACATTTGCTCAACAATGTTTGTAGCTGCTTTATTTGTAAAAGCCAGAATCTAGAAATAACCCGGATGTTCCTCAAAGGAGAAATGGATGCAGAAATTGTAGCACATTTACAGAATGGAATACTACTCAGCAATTAAAAACAAGGAAATCATGGAATCTGCAGGCAAATGGTAGAAACTAGAAAAGATCATCCTGAGTGAGGTATCCCAGAAGCAGAAAGACACACATGGTATATACTCACTTATAAGTGGATATTAGACATATAACATAGGATAAACATACTAAAATCTGTACACCTAAAGGAGGACCCTGGGTCAGATGATCAGTCCTCATTCAGAAAGACAAACAGGATGGACATTGGAAGAAGGAGAAAACAGGGAATAGGACAGGAGCCTACCACAGATGGCCTCTGAAAGACTCTACCCAGCAGGGTATCAAAGCAGATGCTGAGAATTATAGCCCAACTTTGGGCAGGGTGCAGGGAATCATATGAAAAAAGGGGGAGATGAAAGACCTGGAGAGGACAAGAACTCCACAAGGAGAGCAACAAAATAAAAAATCTGGGCCCAGAGGTTTTTTTCTGAGACTGATACTCCAACTAAGGACCAGGCATGGAGATAAGCTAGAACCCCTGCACAGTTGTAGCCCATAGCAGCTCAGTTTCCAAGTGGATTCCCTAGTAAAGGGAATAGGGTCTGTCTCTGACATGAACTCAATGGCTGGCTCTTTGATTACCTCCCCCTGATGTGGGGAGCAGCCTTATCAGGCCACAGATACAGTCATTGTCTGATGAGACCTGATATGCTAGGGTCAGATGGAAGGGGAGGAGGACTTCCCCTATCAGTGGGCTAGGGGAGGGGCAAGGGAGGAGAAGGGGGAGGGAGGGTGTGGTTGGGAGGGGTTGAGGGAGGGAGTTACAGCTGGGATACAAAATGAATAAATTGTATTTAATAAAAAATAAATTAATTAAAAAAATCTGTCTTATTCCCTTAAATCCTCTAAGTTTTCCCCTTAGTTTCCTATTGTTTCCCCCTGAACTCATTGGCACAAGAGACAACTTCCTGAACAGAACACCAACAGCACAGACTCTACGATCCTGTAGATATTCCCCAAATATCTACAGGATCGTAGTTTGATATGCCCCAAACTTCTTAAAATGATATAATTGATTTTCATGTCATTTCAAATCAAAACACACGACTTCAGTGGTAAATTTAATTTAATGGGAGGAAAAAAAAAAAAAACACCAAGATGGAAATGTCAACAGATTAAAAGAAC
>NW_026595482.1:35073-43102 GCF_907164565.1 Psammomys obesus | reverse complement strand
AAGCAATTTGTCTATTAAATCTGAAGCTAAAAGTCTTTCATTTTTTTTCTAATAGTTTGGGTTGTTTATTTTTTCCTGAATTTTGCAAAGGTGTAATTACATGACAGATTTACATGAAAAAAAAAAAAAACCAAAAACAGAAAACAAAAACACTTCACCTCACATAATCTGAAAGACTCTTTGTATCCAAAGTAAGCCATACTGCAAGAGCCCTCAAGAAAGAGGCTGTTGTGTTTGGGGAACCTGGTAAGGAGGTTCATGAGTGGGAGTGTAGCTATGTGTTACGTGTAGAACTCTGGGGACAAGACTGAGCCACAGTCCTTCAGTGGAGTCCACTGAACAATTTTCAATAACTCAAACTGACACAGGATAGATCTTTAAGACAATCATTGAGTGCATACCGGGTGGTGAAATGAAAGGTGTAAAACAGGTTGATCGTGTCAGAGCCATTCAGAAGTTTGTTGGAGAGAGGAATGGAGGGGGGCTATAGTAGCAAGTGGAGAACTGAATGAGGCGGCACATGTCTAGCTGACGTATGGGAGACCAGTTTGGAGAAATGGGGAAATAGATGAGGACGATGTCCAGCTTTCTCTGAGTTCATGAAAGGTGTTGTAAAACACGTTAAGGCAGACAATATTGTTAAGAATTTCCTATCTGGGAGGGTCTCTAAAAATATGTGCAAAAGTCCAAAACAGATCTAATGATGCTATGAAAGAATTAAAAATCAAAAAAGCATCTGAAGAAGTCAGTGTCTAAGGCTACACCAAGGTCATGATGACATCGTGCTGGTCTTGTGGTACATGGATTTAAAAAATATCCCATATATAAACACAGTGTGTATATTAGCCCATACACACATATATTTGTTTTAATATTTGTATTAGTCTCCATATATTATTCTCTGAGTTCATTGTTCCAATCTGATTCCATTTCAGTACAGACTGATGTGTTCTTTGACAACTAGAAACCTGGTCCTGCTGGCTTACAAAGTACTTCCTTATTTGTATAATCCTACTCACCCAGGATATTTCAGAATTGGTAACTCATACTCCTGTAAGAAACACATGACTTAAAATATATACACACAAGTTTTTTTTTTTCTTTTGTTTATAATAATACCTTACCAAAATATTGATTCCTAAGGTCCTTTGGTTAGTTCTGTCCTCTTCCTGTTTTGGTGTAGTAATTATTCACAGGGGAGAATGAGAACTATTTTTTTTTTTTGAGTTTTTTCTAGTTTGAGTTTGTATCCTACTCAGAGGATATTTCCACTTGTGTGTTTTTATTTAATTGATGAAGAGTAAAATCCATTCCTTACTGTGTTTCATTCTCTAGGCTTTGATACATACTTAGAATTACGTGTTACCACCACAGTCATGACACAGTGGTCCTGTCACTTCAATGGTCTTTGTGTTTGCACCTTTGCAGAGATCCACTCCCACTATCTCTAAACAGTTATCTGTTTCATTTCAACTTTGTATAATTGGAACAATATAATGGCTCTGAGTCTTCCTGCTTTCACTTGGCAAAGTATATGTGGGATTCACCACTGTGGTCGCAAGTAGCAATAGCTCATTTCTCTTTTAATGGTAACTAGCATTTGATTGGCTGGCAACACCAGTTTTATCTGCTCAAAGGTTGAAAGACATCTGGGCTGTATGAATAGAAATAGAACAGACATTCTGGAATAGGAGTTTTCTATCTGCATGTTCTAAGTTCCTTTTTTTTTTTTTTTTTTTTTTTTTTTTTTTGTTAAAAATACCTAGGAGCCTTTCAATCTTTTCTCCTCTTTGTTTTTCAGTTTGGCTAATTACTATTGGCTGGGGTTCAATCCTAGCTGATGCTTTGTTTCAGGACTCAGGGGCCCACAAAAAGCATCTTCCTTTAGGTCTGTTTGTGGTTTTCCCTCCTTGCATATATCAATTTGGCTGACGCTTGTTTGTTTGTTTCCATCTGTTGTCATTTGTATCTGCCAATGTTTACACGATTCTGAGTCATTTTAAATTTCCTGTCGTAGTTCCTACACCTCTGGTCTACCTGAGTTTTTTTCTGTTTGGTGACTTGTGACTTGTTTTATGACCTGTGAGCTGTCATTTAAAGGCAAACACCTGGTTTAGGCGATAGAGACAAAATAGCAGAATTTATACTGGAAATGGGTACATGTTTCTGATGTTAGAATTCTAGAAGTGGGCTATCCTTGATTCTCGTCAGTGCTGCACAGAGATCTAATTCCTTGGCAGATAACCCGTGGGGGTCGGGGGTGGGGGGTGGGGGGTGTTTGTAATCCCAGTCTGGGAAACAGCAGTTAGAGGCTAGCTTGAATTTAAAGTGAGATCTTGTCTCAAATAATCGAGACAACCCTCTCCCTGGCAAAACACACACACACATTTATCTCATCCCTGCCGCATGTTGACCTTTAATAGTTGGCTGTCCCAGTTAGATGTAGCAGAGTTGGCTGTAGTTTTAAAGGACTAGCTTGAAGAAAGATTTTTTTTTTTCCATGCCGTACAGAATATTATGTGGAGTTTCCTTGGCTTAAAGCGTGTTGTTCACTGTATTTGACACTAAGTCTTAGTGACATTGTAAGTCCTTGACAAGATTAATCTGTTGATGAGGTTGGAGACCTTAGGGTCCAGTCACTTCCGAAAGTTATTCAGCTGGCCATAAAGCCTTTACTGTGTAAGTGTACAAGATAAATTTCAGATCCAAACCGTTGTGTGTAAGTTTGGTTTTATTGCAGTAGATTAATGCAATAAATAAAAACTCTACAGAGACAAGGCAATTTGGAATATAAAAGAGCCATGCTGAGTTTGCATGGAAAGTACTGATAATATCTTAATAGTTTGGGACTCAAGAATGTGTTGTAAGTTAGTGCCCGAGTATTTGCAAAGCAGTACAAGTATCAGTGTTGTGAAGTCTTGTTAGTAGATCCATAGAAACCCTGTCCTGGCCTTTCTCCACCATCATATGTCCTCAGATATCATTAGCATAATATTTGAAGACAATTAATGTGATAAGTGTTATAACTGATCTATTAATTTATAGCTATGATAATACCACCATGGTAAATAGTGTTTGTTTCATTACCTAAAGATGTCCTTTGACTCATAAGTTCCATAAATATGAGCTATTGTTTTAGTAGGCACTCAAATATGTTTATCTAACTATACTGAATTTTGTGTAACTTACCAGACATCCAGGCATATGATATGATTGCAAAGAAAATCTCTTTTAAAAGTAGACAGTATCACCTTTAACTTTTTTTTTTTTAAATTTATTTGTTGTTTGTTTGTTTTTTCATGACAGTATTTCTTTGTGTAGCCCTGGCTGTCCTGGAACTCAATCTGTAGACCAGGCTAGCCTCAAATTTACAGAGATCACTGTTATTAATCATAAAGAAGAAGAAGCAGGGGACAACCGATATTCTCTGTGAAAGGTTTATTAGAAGGGTACAGAGGAAGTGGGCAGCAGGACATGGTGGGGGAAGAGAGGGGGAAAAGAAGGGGAAAGGGGGGTGCTGAGAGAGAGAGAGAGTAAGAGAGCGACCACGTGTAGGGGTAGACCCTTTAAGGGGGCACGATAACCACGCCTTCCAGGTGTGGCCACCTGGCTGGCTGGCGACACATGATGTCATCATCATAGGTTGCTGGGTAACCCAGAAGCAGGTTGTGTTCCAAAATACTAACAATCACCTGCCTTTGTCTGGTGCTGGGATTAAAGGTGTGTACCACCACCACCCATAACTTGTATAATTTTTTTATTAAATATGTTCATGCATACTAATTTCCTGGTTGCTTTGAATATCAAAACATTACAAGCAAGCTAAGTAACTACAAGGATGCTTCTGGAAGAATTCTGTGTAACAACGTAATTCAAATTTCTATTTTTTTTTATTAAACAATTTCTATTAAAATTTTGTTCAGCTAAGCATGGTGGCTTATGCCTATAATATCAGGTGTAGGGACATTAAGGCAGGATGGTTGTGAGTTCAGGGACAGACTGGGCTACACAGAAAGACTGCCTCAACAAACAAACAAAAAAATCATATTTTTCTCTAGCTAACACAACATAACTTTTTTGTATGCATTTTATAGGGCACATGCATATATTCATGTAAGCACTAATACAATGAGCATACAGGAGTTCCTTACCTACCAGGCCTATCATGGTAATTGTGTTTGTTAGTTACCCCTCCCCCACTTTCCCAAGCACTGAAGTCTGCTTTGTTCTTCCTTGCTTTCATTTTCCTTTTCTGGAAGAGGACGTAAGTGGCCTCCTGGAGGCTGAGGCTTCCTAAAATTGACTTCCTTCCCTCAGTACAAGGCTGAGCCCCACCCTTGTTATGATTGTGCCAATAGTTTGTTCTGGTTTATTCCTGAGTAGTATTGGGTGGGTGGGTGTGGTCACCTCGCTAAGCTCTTCTATTGGTGGACATTGAGAACTGATGATTAAAAGGGAAGCTGCCGCACGCATTCACTGACATTTATTATGATCTTCCTTTCTCTAGGTATGTGGTTGTCAGCATTTTGTCGCAGTTACCAAATACCTGAGAGAGAGGGAAAAAAAAAAAAAAACCTTTAAAGGAGGAAAAGTTTTGAGGTCTCTGTTAATGCAGTCAGCATCCTTATGATCCGTTTGCCCCTCGGGAGAGACTCCAGCTGAGACCGAAGCCTTTCATACACAAATTTCTGGAGGGGGACAATTCGTGTCTCAAGCACGAAAAGGTTAAACAGAACTGCTGAGACATTGGTAAAGTGTATGCTTTACTTTCTAATAAGCTAACCACCTGTTACTGGATGTATTTACTGTCTTAGGTTTCTCATAAGAATTCAAGTTCTTGACAGTCCCAGGCGTTGTTAGGTTAGAATGAGTGATACCGGCAGCCCAGCAAAGCCAAGTTGTTTCCCTCTTAAAACAGAAACATTGCAAGTGTTGGGGAGTAAGAAAATATTTTACATGGACACTTATTGATAAATGGTCTAGCAATGTTATCTGACACAGGTCGGAAGAGGATGAGTGGGCAGAACCATGTGGCCTAGCTGAGACCTTAGGAGTATTACTGAGAAAGACTAGGAAGTGGGTTACTGAATTTTGTATACCAGAAGTATAAATTAGCATGTGACATTTCACAATGGATATGTAAAAGACACAGGAAAAGTACTATTACTTTTACTTAAAAGTACTATTACTTAAAGGAAACCCCAGCACTGAAGATTTTTCGATATAAGGAACAAATAAGAATTTATTTAGGGTAATTGTGAGGTTTTAAAGGAAAGAACTAAGAGAATGTCAAGGAAGCTCTGAAAGTCTCTGATTCCAGAAGGGAGGAAGATCATCAGTTTAGCTTAGGCTAGCATGGTTGACCAAAGTTATGGTCCAGACATCTTTCTATCTCAGCCCCTAGTATTTTACCCAATAGCCAGCCTATGTTTGTTTGTATTAATAAGCAGGCCTGACACTCTGAGATGGCAGGGACATTGGAGAGGAATGGAGTAGAGTAAAGGTGGTCATAAATTAGGGTATGTAAACAAATGTACTTAACAAGTGGCCTACTGATGAAATGTTAGAATACACTCAGTGATATTGTGTTCTGTGTTCAGTGTGGCTGTCATGATTGGCAATGAGTGTCCATGAGAGAGTCCTAATCAAGCCTGTGTCAGTTCAGCATCTCTATCAACACTTGTCCATACAGAACACAGGGACATACACCACCATCACCGCTTCCGCCACTACCACCACCACACCAAAAAAAGGTAGTGCTGTGCACTTTCTCAGAAGAGCTACAGTCCTAATTTTCACTTTTAAAAACCTTGTCTTTGACTTGCTAGAGAAAGTGGTACCTGATACAGTTCAGCTTCTGAAATATGAAAATAATAATATCTATTTCCAGATGTTGTGGCCAATGGTAGAACATCCTTGATGAAAGAGATTTGGTATTGTCAAGTTTATATGGTAATAAATGATGACCCCCTTAATGGGGTTGGTACAGGGAAAAGAGCAGGTGAATTGGAGAGATGAGGAGATGACAGTGTGGGTTCTTGAAAGTGGTGGGCACCAGGGGCAAAGGCAAATTCAGTCACCAAAGCAGGACATTTCACAGGAAATTTGCTGACATGTCACAGAAACTCTGAAGCTTACTCAATGACTTGTAGCAGTTTCAGGAGTGGGGTAGAGAAGTGGAATTCAGACAGCAGGGAAGGAAATGTGTAACGAAGTAGAAGCACGCAGAGGACCTGTCATTCGTACATTTGTGGTGAGTGGAAGGTAAAAACAGTACAGTGGTTAAACGAACTTGTGGCCAAGTGACTTGCTTTTTAAAGTTGGGCTGATGACGGTCGTACTACCTCTCTCTATCTCATCAAAATGTATAATTACTAATACGGGATAAATTGACAGTGTAAAAGAATGGTAGGTGCTGAGGCCAGAGCCTGTAGGACTTTCCTGGAAAGAAAAGGTAGAACTCTGGGAACCAGGTTTTCAACCCAGAGCATTTATATCTTTCCAAAGATGGCTAAAGTACTCTGGGATACTGTAGTAAGAATTTTTGGTTCCTTTAAAAACACAGAAATGTTCTGGGGATATGTTTTTGTTTTAATTTCAGGTGTGGGGCATGGGGCTGCTTCAGATTGTCCACAGCAGCTGACTATGATTTGCCCCATGCTTTAGCAGCAGTGTGATTTTGCTAGCTACCAATAGTTTCTGCAAGTGTATGACATTTGGAATTCTGGAGACTCTTGAGAGGGTCTATAAATGTGAGAGAGGGCCCCCAGAGGGGCCACAGTGGCTGCTTTTCCTTTTGCTGCTACTGCTGCTGCTGCTGCTGCTGGTGGTTTCTGCTGTGGCAGTTTGTCAAAGTGGTGGTGCACAAAGACACCAGAAGAGGAAATTGAATGTCCTGATGGTGAGGATATTGCCCCAAGTTATGGTCCAGACATCTTTGTATCTCAGCTCCTAGTATTTTACCCAATAGCCAACATATGTTTTTTTTTGTTTTGTTTTGTTTTGTTTTGTTTAATAAGTAAGGGTGACACTCTGAGATGGCAGGGATATTGGAGAGGAACTGAGTAGAGTAAAATGGTCTTAAATTAGGATATGTAAACAAATTTACTTAATACATTCCTTGCCCCAAGGAACTCGATGCCCCTAATCAGCAGGAAGTAGTCTAATGATAATTATTTCACCTTTCCTCTCTATCCTTCTTTCTCTCCTACCAAGTGTTGAAGAGTTGGAAGGGTGGAATTAGGATGGAAGAAAGTAAGCAACCCATAAAGTAGCTAGTATTGGCTACAGGATACAAATATTTTCACAAGTATTGTTAATATATCTGGATCAACTTTTTCTGATGAATTAATTTAGTTTTGTTTTGCACCTGAGAATGTTTTATGTTACAACTTGAAGTCAGTCAGTATGAGTAAACATTCATTGTGAAACTCCCTTCTGTACTTTGCATTATACAGATGTAGACTGCTTGGTCTCTTTAAATATCTAGAGATGACATTTTTACTTATTAAAATAGAACCTTGAAATGACTTATTGAGAATTACTTTATTTAGATTGCTACAACTCTCAAGTACAAGTCCAGAAATCTATTATACTCTTAAGGTTTTTTTTTTCCTTTTCAACAAGTACAAAAAAACAATGGAGAAAAGTTTATTCTCAAATGGATTACTCAGTGAATAAAAAGGCTGGCTATAGCATAGAACTCATACAATTGCTTCTGGGAGAAAAAAAGAAAATGACAGGGTGATTTACTGTTTATTCTCAAGTAGAAACAATGCATTGGTTTTATTTGACAGCTGTGGCTGGTATACCTATGATAGAGTGAGCTATGTCTGTCATGTCTTGTGTTTCCTAATAATCATACCAACTCCAGTGAAGGGAGGGATTAATCCAAGGGTGATGAACCAGCTGGTAGGAGGTAAGTAAAAGAAACAAGTTCTTGGCCTTTTCATTCCTTCCCACTAATATTCTTGAAAAATGGGTGTGTGTTTTATACCAGTAGTCTCTACTTCTCTTCTAGTATATTATA
>NW_026595482.1:0-34673 GCF_907164565.1 Psammomys obesus | reverse complement strand
TAGTATATTATATTATATTATATTATATTATATTATATTATATTATATTATATTATATTATATTATATTATATTATATTATATTATATTATATTATATTATATTATATTATATTATATTATATTATAATTATATAATAACAATTATAATTATTATTATAATTATTATATATAATATAATATAATATATAATAATTAATATAATATATAATAATTTATTATTATTGTTATTATTGTTATTATTGTTATTATTATTATTTTATTATTATTATTATTATTATTATTTACCACTCTTTGGAAGCCAGTCCAGTTCAAAGCTTGCATCATTGCCCCTAAAGGAAGCATTAAATTTTGCTGCACTTTTGAAATTCCAAACAAAACCACCCCTTTTCACACTTATAATTGAAACAAACAAACAAACAAAAAAGCTAATGATGCAATCCTATAAAATCAGTAATTGTGCCACTGTTGAGGTCTTTGAAGCACTATTTTATACAATATAAAAGAAAAATGGAGACAAGTTTGTTCTCAGATGGATTACTCAGTGAATAGCAAGGCCAGCAGCTATAAGCACTCAGGGAAGTACCTTTTATTAACACTGTTCACTGGCAAAGTTCGGTGGAAGTAATAGACACCAGCTTTACGAGGCTGTACCTCTGTTTAAGAATGCACTAGCCATTTTAAACCTCCCAAGCAATGCAAGCACTTTCCGTTGCCTGTGGCTTGTTGTTCCCATTTTCACAGGTATGTACTGCTACGTTCCCATAGTTGCAATTTTCATTTCCACAGATAGCTAAAGATTTGAAGCATTTTTTTTTTTTTTATATTCTTGCTTGACTTACTCTTTGACCATGTGTGTATATTTTTTTCTGGTGAAGTATCTATTAAAACCTTTTGTCATTTGTAAATAAGGTTTTGTTAACTTGAATTTTAGAAAATGTTGTATTCCAGATATAAGCCCTTTTGTGTATATACGATTTTTCTAGTATTTCTCCTGAAGTGTAGCCTTCTCTTTCATTTTTCTCAGTTGTGTTATTTGCAGAACAAAAGTCTTAAATTTTAATTAAAAGTTACAGCTTTCTGAAAATATTATGGATTGTGATTTTGGTTTAATATTTAAAGATCTGTACCTAACATACCATGTCCTTAGGAAGAAAAGTCCACTCAGAGAAGATACTGATAGGTTGTTGAGGCAGTGGTTCTCAAGCTATAGGTCTTAAGCCCCTCAGGACTGTGTATCAGATATCCTGCATATAAGATATTTACAGTACATTTCTTTATTTTTATTTTTGTAATATTAGTTACAGTTTGTTAACTTTGTACTCTGCTGTATCCTGCTCCCTCTTTCCCTCCCAATCTCACCCTCTCTCCCTCATCTCCTCCCTGCCCCTTTCCAAGTCCACTGATAGGGGAGAACCTCCTCCCCTTTCATCTGATACTGGTTTATCAGTTATCTTCAGGACTGGCTACAAAGTCCTCCTCTGTGGCCTAGCGGGGCTGCTCCTCCCTCATGGGTGGGGAGAGGAGGTCAAAGAGCCTGCCATTGAGTTCATGTCAGAAACAGTCCCTGTTCCCCTTATTAGGGTACCGACTTGGATACTGAGCTACCAAGGGCTACATCTGAGCCAGAGGTTCTAGGTTACATCCATACATGGTCCTTGTTTGGAGAAACAGTCTCATAAAAGGTCCCTGTGCCCAGATATATTTGGTATCCCAAAAGCAGAAAGACACACATGGTATATACTCACTTATATAGACCTATAAAATAAGATAAACATACTGAAATCTATCCACCTAAAGAAGATAAACAAGAAAGAGGACCCAGGGTATGATGATCAATCTTCACTGAGAAGACAAAGGGGATGGACATTGGATGTAGGAGCAAACAAGTAACAGGACAGGAGCCTACCACAGAGGACCTCTGAAAGACTCTACCTAGCCGTGTATCAAAACAGATATTAAGACTCATAACCAAACCTTCAGCAGAGTGCAGGGAATCATAAAAAAAAAAAGTGGTGGGGGAGTTAAGATGACCTGGAGAGGACAGGAGCTCTACAATAAGATTCTTAACAGTAGCAAAATTACAGTTATAAAATACCAATGATATAATTTTATGGTTGGGGGTCACTGCAACCTCAGGTCACTGCAACTTCAAGCAATTCTTGGGACAATACTACTGTACATTCGAAAACTAGGGAATCCAGGCTTCCCAGAATACCAGGTCTTGATTCACCATCAAATGTATTCAGATTGAAAGCAGAAGTTACAACACTGGTCTCAAAGTTTTTGAACGCAGTTCCAATGCCTGCCCCTCCCCCTGCGCTCTTTCTTTTCTCCCTACGACCCTGTAACAAGCCCAGAATCCAGCAGGAGACAGAGCAGGGAGTCTCAAGCAATGTGCATTCCTATTGCCATTCTGCTTGGCTGGAATCCATGACGCACAGGGTCTTGTAGATTTGGATAATCCTGCATGGGTGGTTCATTCAAGCAGTATGGTGGTCAAGTCAATGATGGACAGAAAAGCTGGAGTTCAAAGTATATGTGTATGTCATATGTGTGGTATGTCGTTTCCAGAAGAACATTTTCCAGGGGGCAGAAGGCTCATTGCTTTTCTCCCCAACCTATATGAAAGGTGGTTGTGGGTTTGGGGAGCTCAAGATTTTGAAGATGTAAACCCCACAGTGTCCCCTGTTCTCATTCCATGCTCACCAAATAGAGTGGGACAGACACTGGAGGGCAGAAGGCTTGTCAGGGGCCTCTTTGTAAGTGGAACGTGATTTCGTGGGCTGGTCACTCCCTAAAGGACTGGTAAGATGAGTGAGTACAGTCGGGCCAGGTGAACCGCACACACTGGCCTGTTAAGGCTCTGAGCCTGTGCAGCTGACCTCAGTGAGCTTGTCTTGCAGAGTGCAATCCAGTGATCATAGAAGTCAGTGACGTTTTCAGGAAGCGCTTCCATGCTTCCATAGGCTGGTGTCTGAGAAGCAGTAAAACCATCCTAGCCACTGACCATCTGCTTTCTGCACTGCTGTGTCTGCCACTGTCTGTAAGCAGCCGTGAGACTTGCGACCGCCATTTTATTATTTTGTTAAAATTCATTTGAATGTCAGAATGCAATCCCCACTTGCAGAGCTGCAGCTAGGTTCCTAGAGCAATGGTTTTCAGGAAATGCCCACTCTTTGGGGTCTACTAGTGGCCTGAGCCTGCTCCAAGTCAGCTTCGCTATTTTGCCTGCATCTAGGCCAAGGAGATGGGAAGCAAGCTGCCAGTGATGAAACCAGCCGATAGAAGAGAGAGGGAGCTGGCACTTGACCTTTCTCTTTTCTCCCAACCACGAATATTCTTGAAAATATATGTGTGTGCTGCACCAGCAGTCTCACTGTCCTCTTTCTATTCCAATTTATTATCTATTTTTACTGTTCTACAGAAACTGGTCTAAGGTCACAGTATGACGGCTCTGATGGCCTCATTTTAACTTTCCTCCACTGTGTTATCTCCTTAACTTTCCACAGTGATCTTGCCGGCAGAAATCTCTCTTGTTCATTGTGTTTTTACCAGCATTTGTCACAGATCACAATAACTACTTCCTAGAAAATATGAAATACAGTTTTATTGCAAGAGTCAATGACCCTTTCTCATCAATAAAGAAAATCATTCCCTTGTTTTGGAGCTTCGACAATATTTTCCCAAATTACCATATTTTCTGTCTGTATTGGCTCATGGATGTTCCACCAGAAGTGAGGACAGCAAAAGGGAAGAAGGGGTGTGGCTCCTATCACAGGGACCAATAGACATGTCACCAATGGTTGACATTGGTGACTGGCATTGACTCAGTGATGTCCCAGTTACTCTTGTGACTTTGGGACAAACCACTCCCCAAACAAAGCAGCTTCAACTAGTGATCACTTACTTTCTTTCCCATTTTCTGCTGGTCAAGAGTAGAGGGTGGGCTAAGATGGTCACTGAAGGGGCTCTTTTGGGCCCCAGCATGGCAAACATAGCATTGGCAGGGCTTGCCCTTCCCCTTTTTCTCTCTCTTGCTGAACCATAGACTGCATCCCTAAAGCTAGCCACTGCTTTATTCCCTCATTTAACTAGTTCCTTCTCCTGGCGCTATCAAAGTATTGAAGTCTAGCAATCAACAGCTTCCTTTGGTTCACCTAACTTTAAATACCTCAGTAGGGGAGGGGAGAGAGGGGAAAAGGGAGGGAAGGTAGAACCAGGAGGAGAGGAAGAAGGGGAATACGATTGGGATGTAAGGTGAATAAATTAATTAATCAATTAAAAAATTAAACACCTCATCCTATCATGAGGTTTCCCCTTTGCCTTTATAAACTGACCTTTACCTACGGGCCAGGTCTGTGCCCTCTCTATTCAGAGGCCATCCTTCATCCCTTCCGGGACAAAAATATCTTTCTCCTCCCTCTCGTTCTTTTTCTCTTTTACTAGTCCTTTGTCTCCTGCCTTTGTCTCTTATTCCCTGTCCTTTGTCTCTCTGGAGGCAAATAAATCTTGTTTGGGCTGAGAATGTGGTCTTGGTGGGTCCTGTGTGAACTATGGTTCTTTATGACACTTTTTCTTGAGTTATGGGAGGGCCTTGTATGAGGAAGAAGAAAGTGAGCTGTCAGTGGAAGTGGTAGGAAGTGACTATGTCCCCATGGATTGGGGCCTCTATTACTCTCTATACAGGGTTGCCTGAATGTCCTCCCAGAAAAGCAACTGAGTTCCCTTAGAGCAAGCAGTTCAGGACACCAGGGTGAAATCAGCCATGCTTTCAGAACCTTGTCTCATGTGTCCTATGTCAGGGTACCACCATGCTTTCTTGGTCACACAGGGCCCTCAGCTGGGCAAGTTATTGAGTGTCAAGAAGTGAGGACATTAAAGCTTGCTTGAAAATGGGGCACAGAGAGAGTAGTCTTGGAATAAATCATTTGAATTGAGACAAACCTACCTGCATGCAGTGTTAGGAAGGTAAATGTTCAGTGTGAGGACTGAAAACAGGCAGGCAAGCAAACGCACACGTTGTTATGGGAGAGTGAGTTGCACTTTTTGCCTCACATTCTCAGACCTGAGTTCTGTCCTAACGCAGCGGCTGGCTTTGCCTCACATTCTCAGACCTGAGTTCTGTCCTAACACAGCGGCTGGCTACCTATGACAAGTCACTCTGTAGGCCTGCAAACAGTACAACCATCTCTATGAAGGCCAGGCACAAGTTTGGGTACATTTAGTCTTAAACTGTTTGACTGTCCCTCAGACAGGAGCGTGAGTACATTGTAGCTGCCAGCAAGTCCCACATAAAGTCACTTACGCTTGTCTTTTGGCCTCATTGTATCCCTAGGCTGTGTCCCAGGGCTCCGAGACAGCAGAACTACTGCTTCTGAAGTGTTCTCTTGGCAATATCTGTACTCAGACTTGCCTGGAGGAAACACATTTCTTTAGGATCATTTCAAAAGACAAGGAGCAGGGCAAGAATGCTCAGGGAGCCTGGAGGACACCCGCAAAACACATGTTCCTTGGCTGTTGATTTTATAGCAAATGTCCTTCAGATCTGGGGGAAAGCCCAGAATGTGTTTACATATCCATTTTTTTTTAATACTCAGTTACTGCAATGCTTTTAAATGATTAGAAAAATTTAAAGGACCAAGAATTATGTAAGAAAAAAAAATTAATGGAATAATTTTCGGAAAGATTATATGACGATAATACGTATCCTTTTAATTCATGAAAATCAAACAGTAGCTTTGGAATCAAGCTTTCTTGTTGCATAAGATTTGTGTTATTTATTTTAAACGACAATATGCAGCCAGATTATGCAAATGAGAACTATAAACTGTAGTTTTGAACAAGTGTTGTTTTCAACTTTGAAGACGGGTCTACTCGGAGTTCACAGGCTGCCTGCCTTTGTTGAGTTATGCAAATAATGATTTCTTACCTGCTTCTTAACATAACACTTTCAGCTTGATTTCACTACCAGTTTGTCCAGTTAACCTTACTATGTCCCAGTGCAAAACATATACACTATCTACCTTTAACCTTGGCCTCAGTAAGAACTTTGGTGGGACTGGCAGGTAAAAATAAGGGCTTCGTGCTGTGAAAATCTTCAGTGATGACTGGGACTGTGGACTTAGCCGTTGAACTGAAAACTAGTTCTTAAAAATAAGCCAGTACAAAATTTTCCCTCTTAGTCATTTACCCCGTTGTGGGGATTTTCAAATATATAATTTTTCACATTTAAATGAAACAAGATGCCGGTTAATTCACTGTTTTGTGGATTCCACACAGTTAAGTTGTAGCTTCGCTTCATCAGTCAGTACTCCAAGCGTCTCAAACAACCTGCTTCTGAGAAGGTCCCCTCCTATGCTGGTACTTTATGGCAAAGCCACGAACAACAAAAACTCTTACAGAAGTAAAAAAAATAACATTCTTGATGAAACTGGTTAGCCAGTGGTTTTTGAAGGAAGGAAAACAAACATCTCTCAGCTGGTGGCTCTGAATCCAGCTGCTCTGGCTTAGCTTGCTCCACTCTCGAGTTTGTACTTTGGCCATGACCATGCTGGGCCAGTCTTGGTTCTGCTTGCTGCCTACGTACATACCAGGGTCTTGGCCAGAAACTCTCTTTCCATCTCTCCTTGTTCTGCTATTTCTCCTTCAGTCCTTCAGTTCTTCATTTACATGTCACCTCTTTCAGAGAAACTTCTTGTCGTCTCCCCTCGCTCCTATTGTACTTAAAATTCGTATGGTTATTACTGAGTTTGTTAAATTGCCTTCTCCAGTGCATTTGAAAAATCTTAAGTCTGTGGCCTTGGCTTGCACAATGTCTATCCCTGGTGAATGGTGACAAAACAAATTAAGTGTTGGGAACCTATCAAAACAAACCAGAATCGCACAGTTATCATATTTTGTCATCTTGATGGATTGCATGTGGTAATACTTAAAGTCCCCCAGGGATGCCTCAGAATCTTGGCAGCAGTTTGACTGCCAATGGGAGAATTTAATTCATTTGTTCCCAAGACTTGATAGCACAATATTTGGCATCTTCTACTAATTATTAAAACTACAGAAATCTCTTTGTTACATAAAATTTGACTTAGTTGAAACAAGGTATATGTTCTGCATCTCATTTTAAAACAACTTTGAGAACTTTGGTTCTGATCTAGCAAAATTACTTGAAGACTGGGGGCGGTAGTAATACAATTTTTAAGAAAGAGTTAATGCATAGAAAATACATTGGCAATGAAATCTTAAGATAAGAAATGATAGGCAGGAAAATATAGCCTTTCCTAGTGCAGTATCCAGTGAAAGAACAGATTTTGTAGGGGGCACCTTGGTGGTGATGGTGAGGAGGCACCGCAGGAGAGGTAGAACCAGAAGTTGACAGCTAACACCTAAAAAGCACCCCCTAATTCTGTCTTCACAAACTAAATTATATTCACAGATTCCTTTCTTGGAAAAAGAGAAATCTTGGGAAATTTCCATTGAGTCCTGGTTTGGTCAAAGATTCCAGGAGAGGTTGTACAGGTTGTATCCTGTGGGAAGGTGTGTTCTGGAGTCCTTGGGTGGGGTCTCAGGACCATCTTCTCAAGGGCACATTGCCTCTGTAAGTGTTAGCAGAGGCTTCTACTGTGGCTCCTGGAAGGGGCTAATAAAGCATATGATGGTTTCTTTGAAACATCTTTTTTCTTCTCCCTCTAGGCCTCTGGGAGCTGCTGCAGAATTAACACCTTACCTTAGGTTATGTAGGCCTTGGTCTGACCTCTGCTTTTATTTGGAAGAGTCTCAAAAGACATACACAACAACAGACCTCCTCTGTTAATATTCTTAAAACACAACTCACTATAGAAAATCAAATGCTAGTTATGCCAGAGGCATTTGGGAATCTTTCCAAAAGCCTTGGGTTCTGAAATGTTCGTTCCTTTTTAAAACCTTTCAATGCTTCCAAGAGAACATTGGAAGCAGTGGGGCAGTAGTACCTGTGTGGACCCCAGAAGAATCTGGGTGCAGGAAGGCAGAAGCCATGCTTCATTACTGTTCATTCTAATAGTACATTCTCCCCTTGTCACATACAGTTTACAGTAGCGCTTAATTTGATATCCTTAAAAGCGTATTAGATGAATAATGACTAGAACTCATATACATTGATAAATTAAGGTGTTTCCCAGGATTGGGCTAAGTAATAAAATTTGTTTTGTTTTCAGACAATTTCCCCCTCTGTTTCTTGGGTTGATTTTGAATTCCAGGGCTAAATTAAACCTCCCACCTTAATCTTCTGAGTCGACAGTCCTAGAGGGGTTGTGCTGGTTAGTTTTATGGTTAGTTTGAGTTATATCAACGAGATACAAGCTAAAAGTCATCTGAGAGGAAGGAGCTTCAACTGAGAAAACACCTCCATATGAAGCAGCTGTAGGCAAGACCAGGCATTTTATTAATTAGTGATGGGTATGGGAGGGCCCAGCCCATTGTGGGTGAGGCAAGCCCTGGGCTAATGGCCCTGGTTCAGTAGGCTGAGCAAGCTACAGGGAGCAAACAAGTAAGCAGCACCCCTCCCTGGTCCATCAGCTGCTGCCACTGTGTTCCTGCCCTGTTTGAGTTCCTGTTCTGACTTCTCTAAGTGGTGAGATGCAACCTGACATTTTGTAAGATGAAATAAACTCTTTCCTCCCAAAGTCATTTTATTGGTCATCGTGTTTCACTGCAGCAAAAGCAATCCTAATTAACACAGTGGTATACTACCTTATCCAGCAAAATGATGAATTTTTAAAAATACGCTTAACTGGTAATACACGAATGTCATATACTCTTAAAAGCAGGAATTTTTTTTCAATTGGCTATTCATCAAGGGTAATTCTTTTTTTTTTTTTTTTTCCTTACAGGACCTAAGAGACATTCAGAATTAACTACTAAAAAAACATATATTGGATACAATGTAGGCAAATTATTGCTTTAAATGAACTTTAAGGGTTTTTCTATATTATGTTTTTATAATGCTTCATACAAAATTCATTAATAAACAGGTTTGACATCTTGGCAAATGATCTATAACCCTATAGACAGTGATAAAAATGTTAAAAGGTATAGGAAAACGTAAGAGCTTAACTGCAGCGGTTATTTGGGCTTGTGTACGTGCTTCTCACTGTAGAGCGGAGCACTGTCGTTTCATGACCTGGAAATCTGAGCAGCGCTCTGTTGGGTGCTTATTTTGTCCCAAGTGGCATCAATGAATCTTACTGAATGAGATTCATCTGGGGAATGGATTCAACCTGAAGCAATTCACACTGAACGGGAGATACTGGAGTCAGGAATTAGTTGACAGTCCTGCCCAGCAGCAAGGCAGTCTCAAGGGAGTGGAATTTACACATCAGCCCAGAACTATCAGAGGGAATGACCCCAGATAATACACTGGAAAATGTAATCTTCCCTGAGGTTTAACTTTGAAAGTCTTAGAATAGCTCTTATTCCTGGTTCTTTCTTTGTTATAAAACAGTTTTTAAAATTAAAAATATAACTACATCATTTCTTCATTTCCCTTTTCTCCCTCCAACTCTTCTCATGTATCACTACCCCCACCCCTTTTTAAAAATAAAATTCATGGAATCTGTTTTTTTTTTTTTTAATTGTTGTTACACATGGTGTAAGAGCCAGAGGAAGAGGAATTTGCTGTGAGATTTCCTCTCCTAGAAATGTCAGAGAAGCTTCACCCATGATGTGTCATGACCATGACTGTCTAAACAAGACCTCTACAGGGTTGGCACCCATAGGAATGCTAATATGGAAACAGGAACATTTCCTGGGCCCTCAACCCTTGACAGAGAACTTATAAGGCATTCTGGGAGCCAGGGAAATAGTCTCTAAATGACAGGAAAGCAAAGACAATGCCGTTGACTTTATTCCATATAACACTAGACAAAGTGGTGGAGCACCTGGGCACAGACTGCTAGACTTTTAGCACCATTGACCCTGGACTGGTTAAATGTTCACCTTTGTAGTATGTTCTAGTCCAGTACCAATGGAAGATGAATGGAAAGCCTGGATTTTAACAGTGCTGGATTGATTTGTTTTGCAACTGCCCCATAATTTCTTTCACCAAGTCATTGATGACATTAACAACAATTAGAGGTTCTCTACAATGATGTTTACTTGGGAAGAGCAGAGCGTTGTGGAGAGAGTAAGCAAACAAGAGTAAACTGCGGTTATCTTCGAGAAGGTTTGAGGAAGGATCTTATTCTAAAGTTTAAAAAAAGATACATTTGCGTACGCTTCTTGATATCAAGATTGTAGGTTTTGAAGGTGGGAGGAGAGTTGGGATGGGTTCGTTTGTATAGGATTTCTGGGAAACTATTCTGTATGAACATTTGGATGGACTGACGCAGTCTTAAAGTTAGGGATGGAAGGAGACAGTCGCCACAGCCCAGCCAAAGCAGCTCTTCCATTTTTCTTCCCCTTTTTGTTAGCAGGGTCAATCTGAGTTCATTTTCCCAGGTTCCGGGAGTAGCTCTTACCGTGCCCCTCTAAGTGTTTTTCTTAATTGCTAAACCCCTTAAATAAATAAATAAATAAATAAATAAATAAATAAATAAATAAATAATGCAGAACTTGCTGTTATCTTGACCAAGGTGCCTAAGTTATAAATATAGACAGATATATCTACATCCATCTATCTATCTATCTATCTATCTATCTATCTATCTATCTATCATCTATCTATCTATCTATCTATCTATCTATCTATCTATCTATCTATAACACCAATTTCCTGCCAAGCCCTTATTAACTATATACAGCTGACACACTCCTCTGTCCCCTTATCACCTAGAGCTCCAGACCAAAGGTCTAGGAGGAAGAGTTAAGGGCCTTGAAGCCAGGTGCCCTGGGTGAGGCCCAGTCTCCAACAGATACTCTCTTGCTTAACCCTCAACACCAAATTATAATTGGAAGACCCTGCAGCTCACCCTAGCCCTCCTAGTTCTGCAATCTTAGCCTTTAAAAATGCAATACCGCTTCCCCTCCAGGACAGGGGTTCAAATCCCGAGCTGACGGTCTGCCTGAGTGCTCAGAAAATAAAGCTTTCATTTTTTTTTAAGCTTCCTTCTAAAGTGAGTTTTCTCTGCTTCCTCCCCAAACCCAACACGGATAATTTCCTCCACAGTGGGAGAGGTGTGCAAAGCATAAACAGTGTTTTAGAACAAAAACGGATCTTACGAGCCAAGAAAGTACTTCAGACAGGCATGAACATGCTTCCCCTAGTAATACAGTCTGGCTCTAATTTTAAGTCTGATAAGAAGGATTTCATCTTAATATCGTCAGTTTTTATGGTATCCTGACCAGGAAGCTCTTTTTTGTGTGTATTATGGGTCCATTATTAGATTTAGAGTCTCTTCTAGTCATAGAGCCATTAAAGGTCAAGCTGGATGCCGCTCCAGAGAGAAAAACCTGACTTAATTTTGAAGCTGGGGTCTCAAGAAGCTACGTGACCTGTCCGTAGTCAGAAACCAGTGACAGAAGCGCACCCTATTGCAATGCTTGAAAATAAGCAAGCCTGATTATTCTGTGGGAATGGCATCCTGCCTGCCAAGTCTTCTCTGAGCAATACCCCCACACACGTGTGTGTGTGTACATACATACATTACTAGTTTTGAGTACAGTTGACCATCTAACCCATGATCCAAGGCAATGTCCCACAACAGAAAATGTCCTGTCCAGATTCATGTGCAGGTACAGGGCCCCAGTTCATGAGATCTGTTTCATACACGGCCATTTTCAGATTCTTTGGTTGTTATTTCGCCTTTGAAGTAGGTCGCCCCCTGGACCTTAGAATCACAGTTTTCAGAACTCCACTTGGAACCAGCCTAAATGCTGTACAGATCCTGAGGCTTTTCTGCATAGAGCACAAAGGTGGGCTAGTCATAGATGAGATATGCTGGTCTAGTTCTTAATGCTCCTTTGTTTCTGAGAGAAGTTTGCTCTTCAGATTGGGGGACAGATAGCTCTGACTTTTATAGAGACCGCAGGGACTCTAGGTGGCCATAAGTACTGTTCCTGAAGCTTGGATTTCCTGTTTATAGGGGTGCACTGTCACGATTAGCTTTTGTCTTCTGCTGCAGCTAATTTGTCTTCCTCTTGGATCAGCCTTTGGAGGCTGGGGTGTGAGGCAGGATCCGCCTGCTGGTGGAGACACCTCCTTCCACTCCCTGACTTGGGCGGGATCAGTCTTCCCGCTTAGCTGGGAGGAGCCCCAAGGGGGCGGCTCCGGGCCTAGATGGGGCGGGGCAGCAGCTGACCCCTGTCCACTCCTGGGGACCGTGGAGGGGGGCGCGTCCCGGTGGAGCAGGTCCAGCGAGCTCCGGAGTGGGTTGACATCGGCGGGGCGGGGCGGTGGAGGCGGGATGGGCGGGCCGGGACGCGTGCGGCGGCGGCCCCGGGGCGCCCGGCTCCTCCCCGCCTGTGCGCTGGAGCGCCGGCGGCCGCGCTGAGCTGTGCGGCTCGGGCCGCGCGAGCTGCCGCCTGCGCCCCGAGCGGAGCGCGGCCATGCCCCGGCCCTAGCGCGCTGCCGCAGCCCGCGCCCGCCGCCGCCTCTTCAATGGGCAACCTGCTCGGCGGGGTCAGCTTCCGCGAGCCCACCACCGTGGAGGACTGTGACTCCACCTGGCAGACCGACTCGGAGCCCGAGCCCGAGCAGCCGGGGCCGGCGGGCGGTGGCGAGGGCCAGGAGCACGACGAGCCGGGGCAGCCCGAGCAGCCTCCCGAGAGAGGCGGAGGGCGGCCCCGCAGCAGCCCGGTGCCCGAGGACCACGCCGAGGCGGCGGGCGCGGAGCAGGTACGCGGCCCCGGGACCCACGGTGGGCCCGGCGGGACTGCGCGCCGGGCGCCGGGGAGGGTACTGTGCGCAGCTCCCCGGGTATGCAGGGCGGGATGCTGGGCGTGCGTGGCCCGGGCACCCGACCTGGGGCAGCCTGCGGTGCCCAGCATCGCCGGATGGCTCGATCCTGGCTGGGGCCTTGCTGTGAGCACCATGGGGAAGTCCCCCAAGGCAAACCCTGACTCCACTAGGTGTAATCTTTGCCTCTGCAGCGCAGCTGGGTGATGCGAAGGGGGGGGGGGGGGGGGGGAACTAGCCTAAAAATAGAGGATTGTGAGGACCTGGCCGGTGCGTGTTCTTGTTTTATTTTTTATTTTTATTTTTTAAATACTATTCAGAACAAGACAATTGCAATTGTCTAAGGGGCCTTAGTCCCCCCCTCAGCGGGGGGTTCATGGCCATTAAAAGTATTGTAGAAGGTTCCCAGGCAAACTTAAAATGCCACTGTTCTCCCCAAAAAGAGATCTTTCAAAGACTTCAAGACATTCCTTGAACATTCCGTTTCACCCAGAAGACTTGTTGATCCAACCAAGCTTAAATCAACTGACCAATACAGTTAGGCAGATAGGTTAGAAGAGAGGTAGATGGCGTCCCTTAACCTCTCATGGCTTCAGAAACTTTTAAAAGGAGGAACTGTATATTTTTAAAAGACGTGTGCAGCGTCTAAGGTTGGTGGCTCTGTATTAGGCCTCCCCTTTAACTTCGAGGAAAATGGAGCCCAAAGTCCAGTGTGACTTTAGGGGTCACCTCTTGAGGAAGTCGGAGGCTTCCTTCAAGGGCTAAGTGAGCATGTTACTGAAATGGAATACAGTTTCCGTGTGTGCATTCCGTTTTAATCCCCCATTTTGGAGAATTGTGATCGTGTCGGAGAGAATCTTGTCCAGAGCACACGGGGAGACAAAGATTCAAGCGTCAGTCTGTCTGTGGCCAAAGTGAGGGACTTGGCCCTGCTGGGTGGGATCCAGCCGTCCTTACCTTGTGCTCTGGTTGTTTTTGCGTTTAGAACCGCGTGTTAAACCCTGAAACAGTATTGCATGTTGTATTTCGGTGCTTTATCCTTCCGTTTGTCTCCCAAGTAAATAGCCATCGACAGAAGTTTGGAATATTAAAAAAAACAAACAAACAAATAAACAAAAAACCTGGAAATAAACTAGTTAACTAGGTCAGTCTCTGTAAAATAACATAACATTTGAGTCATTGTCCTACAACCTGAGTAATAGTGTTATTTATTTATTTTTTTTTTCTGTAAGTACTACCCAACTCCTTCAATAACCTTTTTGCTGTTGTTTTTTTGACTCATCCCATTTGCTTTCTGCTTGGGACCAGCCACTTCTCCCCTTTAACACAGGATGCAGACTGGCTTCTTACCACTGTCTTTGCGGTCACCCAACTCCCTGTAAATGTTAGACTATAGATGGAACCATTAACTGAGATGAGGCAGCCTGTGAAGTTAGACATCCAAGTGGGATTGTTGAGTAGTTGATATCTATAAATAGATATTCAGTCTAGGTCTGGAGCTATAGAAAGGCAATTAGGATTGGTTGTACTTAAAAAAAATAAATACAAGATAAGAAATCATCAAGGAGTCATGAAGGATTAGGACAAACCTCACTCTCTATGTGGGGTGTGATTAAGAGGAGGAGCCAAAAAAGAGGGGACCAGTGACACAGGAAACGGACCAAGAGTGTGTGGTATTCTGACAGCCAAATGATAACACTGCCTCAGGGTGGAGGGTTTTAAGGGGTCCAGGGCTGATGGGAAGTCACCTGGCATGACCACCAAGACATGATTTGACTAGATGGATATTTATTTGGAAAGTTCCTAGTAGTCCCACTTTAAGGTGGTGCTGTGGGCAGAGCATTATTTAGGTAACGGGGTGGGCTCTGGAAGGAGAGGGAGCACGCACAATTCTTTTCCTTCAAAAGGGAGCAGAGCCATGATCTGCAAATGAAGTAGATTTGGGTCAGGGGAGGTCTTATGCTTACCTTTGGAGAGAGTACAGCATGTTTGGCTGGTTGTGGGGAATGGTTTGGAAGAAGGAAGTTTTGATGATGTAGGGCAGAGGAATGTTAAAGGGCAGAATCCTTGCCAAGGAAGGAAAAGGGGCCAGGGTACAGAAACGAACAGGACAGACACTGGCAGTTTGAAGGATGTAATCTTTTACATGGCTGTCTTAGGGAGCAGGCAGGACATGACTCATTATCTTCGTTTCACAGATGATAAAACTAAGATTCAGCTAAGTGATTTGCCTAAGGCCTCCTCACAAATGCTAAGGAAAAGAACCTAGACTCGCCTTAGTCTCTTGGCTTGCGATCTTGGGTCGTTGATCTTTATAACAGGATTTTTCAAATACCCATCACTTCTAGCAGAAATGAAACTGGTTTGGACCTAATTAGCCAGACACGGAAGCAGCTAGTTCTTACCGTGCTGCTGGGCTCTGAGCTCTTGTTCAGTTCCTCTAAGTGTCAGCAACCTTGTTTCTAAGATGCAGACACTAATAACTGTCAGTCAAGGTGTGTTGTAAGACTCAAATGAAGTAATGTACATGGAAGTACATGGGAAAAGTGCTCTCTGCAAATGCAGGCGATGATTCATGTGGTTGTGGCTCAGGCTAAATAGATTCAGAAACTTGCTAGGCAGAGCTATTTTGAAAAGTGTGGCAAGAACCAGAATCTGAGCTTTTCCTTGCTTATGTAACATGACAGTGTAACTACCGTTAAACAGCGGAGGATATGGTGTTAAAGTGTCTCTGTGCTTGTAGTAAGAGTGAGAATCACACCACTTCAGAAACGTGTGAAAATTGCTTAGAAGATGCCAGTCTGTCAACACAGACAGAGGGTGGGAGATGATGAGGTAAAGGATTGGGGGGCAGATTTCTTAATGAACATAACTATTTCAGCACCGCAGCCTTCTTCATCCCGTTCCGTCTCATTGTCCTGCATGTCACTGGACAAATGCATTCTGTCAGGCATTACGTGGTCTGGATGGCTAGAGGATATTAGACATCTATGTATCACATCTATGTAAAATGACATCATAGTGGTGGCACTCGGTAAACAGTATGAGCAAACTACCTCATAGAAAAAGCACTTGAGTCGGTGTTCAGTCCACCCGAGAGAGCTTTATCTTGCTTTGTGTATTTATCTCAAGTTTGCTGATTTCTATCCCACCGATCATTGACTGGGCAGATGATTACTCTTGCCTTGCGTGTTTGTTAGATATAGTGCTTTGTTTGAAGTAGTTTAGAAAGCTAATTTAGTCTAAAATCCTCCTTTCCTTTCATAAATATTATTTGACTTTCAAGCTCGGGCAGGAGGTGCAAATTTAATGAGAGTCTTCTGTGTAGAATTGACTTGCCACCTTAACCCTTTCCCAGTATCATATGAAACAAGATCTGTCACAGGCTCCATCGTATAACACCTGGTGAAACGCGTTTTCAATTTCTTCCGAGTGCTGTTCTGGATCGATACTAATCCTTAGCATTTAGTCTCCTAAGGCATCGAACAGTAAAGTTTATTATTTATTGATATAACCTAGGTCGAAAGTTTTAGTGCAAATAAGGAAGGTCGATGCCAGCAATCACTGTTCATAAGCATTGTTAAAGAGACAATGGTTTCCTTAATCTGTACAGGTCGTCAGTTCAGGGTTCTTTATGGATGTGGATTATTTTAAGTTTATTCTGGAACTTTCTCAGTATTATTCTCTGTGCAAATGAGTTCCTCTTTGTGTCGTAGGGTGCTGATTCCACAGAAGCAACTGCTAAACCAAAGAGAAGCTTCTACGCTGCGAGGGATTTGTATAAGTACCGACATCAGTACCCAGTAAGAAATGGAGCGCTTTTTCTCCTTAAATTTAAACTTTTGTCTCTCTGCTTTTCTGCCTGTACTCTGTTGGTAAGAAAACGTATCAGAAGGGCCCTTGTGCCTTTTGTATGTGTGTGTTTCCATACAGTGGAGATTAATTTATCTTTTCCTTTAGCAGAACTTCAAAGATATCCGATATCAAAATGACTTGAGCAACCTTCGCTTTTATAAGAATAAAATTCCATTTAAGCCAGATGGTGAGTACGTCACTTGGTAAAAAAGCAAATTTTAAATAATAACATATACCTGGGTGTTCTTTTCTTCTTCTGGGCTTCCTGTAATCTTGCTGCGTTTGTTGGGTGGTTAGCTTTGTTTTGTCTTGCCATGCAGGCTGATGTGTCCCCAGGGCCCTGGGTTTTCAAGTTGTGGTCATCCATTTGGTGAAGTGTGGAGAAATAGATTTCAGTTAGCCCTACCTTCTCACTAGCTGTAACTGAAGAGGTAGTAGGGGCAGGGTTTTTGTTTGCCTGTTTGGTTTGTTTCGGGGTTTTTTTTTGGGGGGGGAGGGGGGCCTAGGCTGTGTGTATGTGTGCAGAAAAGAGGAGAGATTTGTAGGGCCATTGAATTTTAAATGAATAAGCCTTGCAGAGAGTCAAATTCAAAGTCACCTTTTTCATCTTGAAGATGTTGTTACTGGGATTTGAAGCATAAATGAGTGTCTTTCTGGATTGCTCAACTGGTTTTAAAGTGGGAGTAAGCTCCACCGGGGTCCACTCTTCTTTCTGCCATGCCATACCTAAAAGTTACTTACAGTATGAATAAAGACATCGTTTGTGCTTAGAATTATCATTGTCAGTTTTCAAAAATCAAGGCCCTTGAAACTATAGCAATCCCAGTTCAAAGTCTGCCAAATAAACTTGCACCCTTCACAACGGTACAGCCCCTCTCATGGCATATGCGCTTTCCCAAACCCATAGTGAAAATTCACAGTTGCTATGGTGATTCGACTACAAACTTGTAAGCAAAAATGTTGAGGCAGCACACTGTGCCTCACAGTGGGTGTCTGGATCACGTGTAGGCAAAGCAGAAGCCAGATACCTACGCTCCTTAGAAGTTTAGTGTGGGGTGACCAGATTATCCCCATTCTTGTCATTTTCTCCCAGTGAAAACTCAGTGACATCCACAGCAGTGCGAGTCCGCTGATGGAGGTCTTAGGTTGAAAGCTGTGCTGGCCGGCTTCATGTCAACTGACATACACATTTCGGAAGAGGGAGCCTCGGTTGAGAAAATACCTCACCAGATTGGCCTGTGGGGCATTTTCTTGACTGATGACTAATTTGGAAGGCTTTCTCATGGGGGTCAGTGCCACCCCTGCGCTGGTGGTCCTGGTCTAAGACTGCAGACAGAGCAGGCCATGGGGAGCAAGCTGGTAAGTAACATTGCTCCATGGCCTCTATTTCAACCCATGCCTTGAGTTCCTATCCTTGCTTCCTGTCAGTGATGGACTGTGATGTGGAAGTGTGAGCCACGTTGCCTTTGGTGTTTGTCACAGCAATAGGAATCTAAGACATAAGCCTTTCAGAGTGCTGGGATCTTTGGAGATTAAATTGGAAGGAGAGCTCAAAGATCAGATGTGGCGTTTGGAAACGGGAGTTCTGATACTATGTCCTGAGGAGTGTTGCTGAAACGCGCAAATCCAATTAACTTGAACTTTTTGGTATCTCAGAAGGCTGGAGGCAAATGTGTGGCCATAGATGTGCAGTTGTATTTACCAGTGATTTAAAAAAAAAAAAAAAAGTGCAGGGTAAAGTGACTCTAGCATGTTAATAAAACTGATGGAGTGGTTTAACACAACTTCTTAGGGATTCTGGGAGGGGCCTTGGCGAGGGAGCGAGAATGAGATGAGTCTGCGTTTCTCTGTTCCTACCTTCTGTTTGTTTTTCTGGAAGATTAGCCAACTGGCCAGTTACAAGGGCCTTCACAGACTTGAGAATAGAGAGGATTTCATTCAGTTCTTTTAGGAGAACGTGGGCCACAGTGAAAAGGCTTACTTTCTGCAGGCACAAAGATGGATATTCTGCTCCCAGACTACTTTGTTACTAGTGTTCGACATTAAACAAATTGTCGTTGTTGTTGTTATTAATGTACTGGTTGTGGCTTGAACAAATATTCCACATAAGAGCATTGTTTCCATTAGTACATTCTTATTAGTCATACAGAGATGATAATGCTTTCTGAGATTTTTTTTTCTGCACAGAGGCAGATAGCAAATATACTAGGCTTTGCAAAATAGTGCATTGTGACACTCAAGTCTGTTGTACTAAAAAGTAGCTGTGGGCAGTATATAGATGGTGTAGTTAGTCTAGGTTCCAATAAAACTTTATTTACAAAACTGTTAGGCCGTCCTTTGCCATCCTCTGCTTTAGAGGACATTGCCCAATACAAGCTTTTTTTTTTTTTTTTTTAATTTGAGGTGCTTTTTTTGTAGGCTTTTTACATTACTGAGTGTATAGCATAGGGTGTTTTTTTTTAAACTAAATATTTTAATATAAATTCAGGTGACTCGTATGTTAAAATGCCATCACCATGTTTTCAATGAGTGGCTTATTTTTCTCACTATTTACTGTTTAGGTGTTTATATTGAAGAGGTCCTAAATAAATGGAAAGGAGACTATGAAAAACTGGAACACAACCACACTTACATTCAATGGTCAGTTAAGTGTTCTCTACCTTGAACCATGTTCTGTTAGTCATGTGTTTTCAAGATAATGTTAATTGAAATTTTTAATTTCTTTTTTTAACAAACTAGGCTTTTCCCCCTGAGAGAACAAGGCTTGAACTTTTATGCTAAAGAATTAACTACATATGAAATTGAGGTAATGCAAGCTCAGTTCGTCCTACACGAGGTAGCCAAATGATATTATTTTATTGTTCTGATTGCTACTGAGTCATTTCAATTAACTTTTTTTTTTCCTCCTTGTATTAGGAATTTAAAAAAACAAAAGAAGCCATCAGAAGATTCCTCTTGGCTTATAAAATGATGCTAGAATTTTTTGGGATAAAGCTGATTGACAAAACTGGAAATGTTGCTCGGGCTGTAAACTGGCAAGAAAGATTTCAACATCTGAATGAGTAAGTGAAGCCCCAATGCTAAGCCTGTGGCCTCCTCCTGCAGCTGCATTCTCTGGAAAGTAGGAATAGCTAGTCATTGGACATAGGAGCAGTTTGTTATTGGACATAGGACTAGTTAGGTGTTGGACATGGGACTAATTAGGTGTTCGACATAGGACTATGTAGCTGTTGGCTGTTGAAGGAGCTAGTCATGGAACAGAGAAAAGCTGTTGAGCATAAGGAATAGTTAGATGTTGTACATAGAAATAGCTAGATGTTGGACTTGAGCCTACTAGCTGTTAGGCATAGGACTAGCTAGTCTCTGGGCATAGAAACAGCTAGCATTTGGACATAGAAATATCTAGCTGTTGGACATAGGAATTGCCAGCATTTGGGCACTGAAACAGCTAGTCAGACAGGAAAGCTAGCTACTGGGCATAGGACTGACTAGCTGTTGGCATAGGACTAACTAGATGCTGGACATAGGACTACCAGATATTATGGACACAGGAACGGCTAGCTGTTGGCCATAGGACTAGCTAGATGTTGGGCATAGGACTAGCTAGCCATCAGGGATAAGAATAAAAATCTAGTCAGAAATGCATTTATTCCTTCTTGTGCATTCTAAAACAAAGTGCAGAAATGACCAGAACAAATTCTACATAGAGCGCTAACTGTTCTGCTCCAAGGTAGTTTCTTCCTCTGCCTGCAGCCAAACGTGGTTTCTCTCTGTCTCTATGCCATGTTTCATGGAGTTTATAGTTATGCTTGCTTATGATATTTTCATATATTCTCTCCTAAACTATAGGCTGCTTGGGTACCAAACTGTTTCTAATATCCTCATGAATGCAAACATCTTAGATTAAATTCCTGAATGAGGTCTATGATGTATAAAGATGGGTTCATTTGGTGTGGTTATACTTCTACCTAAAATAGAGGAAAGAAATCCCAGTTATCTTCATGAGACAGGAAAAAGACAGATACCTATTTCTTGTTAATTCTGAAATCTGTAAAAGAAAGTTAAGGGGCTTTCTTGGATGGGGCTAGCTGCACTCTTTGCTTGGATATGTATAATAGTGATTAATACTTACAACCAAAGTTTAGTTTTAAAAATGTTTTCTTCATATTCCCACTGAATTTTTTTTCTTTTTAATTATAGAGTGACTTATGAGTACTGGACTACAAAACCCACAATTTTAAGCAATTTTTTTTAGCACCTTATAATTAGCTGAACTGGGCAAGTATTAAGGAAAGAAAAAAAAAAAAGCAAAACCCAACGTAAGCAATTTCTCTTTGGTGAAACAATCAGAGTTTTGGCACCAGCTCCTTAACTGTTTTGCATCTTCCTAGAACTTCCTCTCACTTTGGTAAAAGCAGTGGAAATATTAGCATTGAGGAGTCTTTTTCCTTTGTTGTAAGTAGCACTATTAAATAAGATAGGAGGACCAGCTAAAGCCTTGAAAATATGGACGTAAAGCTTACGATCCTGACTGGAGACACAGTAATTTATGACTCAGGTCAAAGTTTGGTAGGTATGCTGATTAAAGTGCAGACACGTGTGCATTTGCCTATCCAATGTAGATAGCCATAGCTGCATAGTTTCTTCATCACACTGTTGAAGAAAGCTACATGCAAGTAAGCCTTTAGCGAAAACCTCACTTTTTGTGCACTCACCACTCTCCTTTTGTTGTTTTTTGCTTAGAATGACAATCTTGTTTGGTATACTGTTGTTCGAAGTTATAAGTCATGGACAGAACATGAGCTAAGGCTTACATCCTGCCCAGGGTATGGTAGTCTAGTCTTTTCTTCTATCCCTAAAGAGCAGAGCTTCTTCTGAAGGGTTTGTTTAATTAGGTCGTCTCATAGCCTCTGTCAGAAGAAGGGCCTGAACTCATGGCCTTTTCACCCTGTCCCACCTAGCAACTTCTCCCACTCCCGTCTGATATTGTTCTTCCTTCCTAGCACTGGCTGAACTTTTCTGGGGGTGGGGGGGATCTATTTAAAAATTTGAAAAAAAATGTACATGTATATATATGTGCCTGTTTGTCTCTGTGTGTACCACATGTGTAAACATGTGTGCCTACAGAAGTCAGAAGACGGTGTGAGATCCCCTGAAACTGGGGCTCCCAGGCGGTTGTGAGCATCTAATTGTGTGTACAGGGAGCCAAACCAGGATTCTCTGCAAGACTTTCTTTGTTTATTTTTGAGACATAGTCTCTGAGTCCAGGATAAGTTCAAATTTGCCATCCTTCTGGCACCATCTTCCAAATTCCAGGATTATAGACACTTCCTACAAGTTCCTCATTGCTAAAAGTTTTTATTGATTAGATTTGAACAAATGATACGGAATGATATGACCATCTCCTCTACTTTCATCTTCATTTGTATTATTCTGTGATCTATTCTCAAATGTCATTACTTATATGTGATTGAAGCCATGTGGCATCTTGAACTTTTTATAATAGGCCAAGGAGATTTGGTTGTGTTTATAGCTCAGTGGAGGAAAATAAAATATGCTCAGGCGTGAAAGTACAGATATGCAGACCAAGCACTGAGATGCAGCCCAGGTCTTGTCCGTAATGAACGAATTCTTGAAGCATCCTTAGTTGTGTTGGAGGTTTTGTTTCCTTCCTGTGTCCTCTCGGTACCTATCTAGTCTTCTGATAGAATTAGCACTGCCTTTTCTCTACATACCAGCCCCCTTCTACATTCCCTGGTGTAGAAGCCCAAGGCTATGAAGAGCTCCAGAAAGATTTAGCTTCTCTTTCTGCCATTTTGCCTTTTATTGCCGCATTTATTTCAGATCGTACTGAAACAACCAATCTCTTTGTTTTATAGATAATTTTATTCTAGAATCCTAATCATTATTTTTTCAGCTGCGCATAGCATTTTTTTGCTGTTACATAAATACTCTAATTTGTGAATATGTAAATATAAATGAAAGCATATGCAAATACTATGTTTTCTGTTCTTCTTAGAGTGGTTCTGGTTGCAAATCTGTTATCGGCTTCATAGTGCAGTGTTTCCTTCCTCGTAAGCATTCTCCCTCTTGTCTTCCCATCTCACAGTCGGTTTTCAAGCTTTGTCAATGCATTCTTTCAATATAAGAGCTCTACATGAATGTGGCAGCTAGGTCAGTCCTGTCATTTATGGTATATGACATTGCCCTGGTCCCATTGTCTCCAAACAGTTTGGAGCAGAGTCTCACCAGGCTGTAGTTCCCAGCTCCCATGTGGCACCTCAAACTATCTGTAACTTCAGTTCCTATGGCTCTAGTACCCTCTTCTGATCTTCTTCAGATCCTGTACAACAAATGATGTGTATAAACTTGAACAGACACACAGAGACACATGAATAAGTTCTTTTTTTAATTCAAATATTACAGTTTCATAAAACCGAGACATGTGTGCTAAGTTTCACCTTTAAGATTTGAAAAAAATCTTAAATTTTAGAGTAATACTTTGGGGGCAAACACCCGAAAGAATGGCGATAATAAAATTTCTATTAGAGTAGTTAGTTAGCTCAAATAACTCAGATTTTGATTTTGTCAGTATTTTCTCATTAAAATGGAAGACCAGGAGCTATGTACTTTTACATCTCAAATAATTTGACATCGTTTTCCAACATTCCCAAGTGATTTGGTAATTACTTCTAATAAAAAAACTCAAGCACTTTTGGAAGCTGGGCCAGATATGTGCCGTGCTTTCAAGAAAGTTCAGTCTCTGCTATGAAACAGGTTTTGTGACTTCAGAAGTAAGTGCTAGTTCTGTCGTGTAGCGGTCTTGGCAAATACGTGCCTGGCCTGTGAACAGCAGACATGATCATGGAAGGGGGGGGGATAGATAGGTGTGTTCACTAAGGTGAGTGTATTCGGGTAAACAAGGCTGGGGACGTGGGTTAGAAATCGTGACAGAGTAAATCTGGAAAGCACTACGCCAAGAATGGCCTCAGTTTTGAAGTAAAAAAAAAAAATATATGTGTCATATTGGGGAAATGCATGTTTGGATGGAACCAAGGTTCTTGTAAGATTTGAAGCTTTTTGATAAGGGAGGGGGAGGTGAGGATGGCGAAGATGGAGGAAATAGGTCAAAATGAGTACAGATAGGATGTTACTCAAAACTCAGCTCTGCTCTAGTGGATGGTAGTAGTGCTAGCGGCTGAGGGTGGTGTGTGCCACGTGCTGACAGCCCGAGCACGGGGCAGGGGGGCGTGAAGACAGATAGGTCCCTGGGGGTTGATGACCAGCTAGCCTAGCCCCCTGGAGGTCAATGAGAGGGACAGCCTCAATGGGCAAGGTGAACGATGACGGAGAAACAAGGCCAAAGGATACCCATGCAAACACACCTGTATAGTCCCACACATGTGCACCTGTGCACACACATGCACACACAAAGTAATTCTAGCTAATGTCCACTATCTACTGAGTTTGTTAATGTCTCTCACTTGCGTCGTATCACTGGATTTTTACAACAGTTAGATTCTGACCTCTTTTCCTATTTTTTTTTTTATGTTTAAGGTTTTTTTAATTTTATTTTAAATTTATTTTTTATTAATTACAGCTTATTCACTTTGTATCCCAGCTGTAGCCCCCTCTCTCATTCCCTCTCAGTCCTACCCTCCCTCCCTCATTTTTTTTTTTTTTTTTTTTTATACAGGTGAAAACACTGAAGCTTTCTAGATGGGCACCATAATTTTTCACTGCAGTTAAATAACTGTCTTAGGGTTTTATTGCTTTGAAGAGGCACTGTGACCACTCAACTCTTTTAAAGGAAAACATTTAATTGGGGCTGGCTTATAGTTCCAAAGGTTTAGTCCACTGTTATCCTGGAGGGAAGCATGGCCGCAAGCAGGCAGATCTGGTGCTAGAAAGGTAGCTGAGAGTTCTCCATCTGGATCAGCCAGCAGCAGAGAGAATGACACTGGGCGTGGCTTGGCCTTCTAAAGCCCACCCCCACAGTGACACACTTGCTCCAATCAGACCGCCTCTTATTGGAAAGCACCTCCCACAGTGCCACCCCCTATGGCCAAGCACTCAAACACACAATTCTATGGGGGCTGTTCCTGCTCAGACCACCACTGTAACAAAGCTAGGGCGAGACCGGCTCTGGCAGTCTCCAGCTAAGGCAGGCTCCTTTAAGTCAGTTTTGTTCCCTTCGTCAGAATTGTTCTAGCCAGAGAGAGGACAGAGTGCTGCTTTCCTTGTTAGTTACCCCATCTGGCGGATTTTGCTTGTCAGTTGGTGCTACTAATG
Source organism: Psammomys obesus (assembly GCF_907164565.1). Classification (NCBI taxonomy): domain Eukaryota; kingdom Metazoa; phylum Chordata; class Mammalia; order Rodentia; family Muridae; genus Psammomys; species Psammomys obesus. The sequence goes on along the minus strand of NW_026595482.1, from coordinate 9,657 downwards.
ACCTCATTCAGCTGTTAGCCAGTGTGTCTCTGGTTACCCCTGGTTACCTGTGCTAAGTAGCATACATCTATGAGGTCGCATGTGTGGAAGTTCCCCGTGGATTCCTGAAGTCACAAATTGTACAGAGTCGTCTATATACTCTGTTCTGTTCTATCGTGAGGCTTGTAAGTTAGGCCTGGTAAGAGACAACAACAACAATAATAGTAAAACAGAGCCGTTGTAACATTACTGTAATAAAAACACGTCTCTTGCGTTCTCTGATCTTTTGCTTTTCTTATGGCGGCATCAGCTAACCTGATGTTTGGCTGTCTGTACATAGCTGCTCTTGCAGCTACTGGTCCTCGGTGACGTTAATAAACAAAGTAACACCAGTGCAGATGCATTCAATCTCAATGGTTCTTTACATTGAAGAGTCTTCTGAAGAGGAGAGTTTGTTTTTACATTTGAGTTTCACATACGTTAGATTATACCATTAAATTTCACATATGTTAATAAAATTGTTTTTAACAGTGGCCAATGTGGCTTACTTTTGAAGTCACTTTAAGGATTATTTTCTTGCTTTGCATTTTCATAAACACCTTCTCGACATTTAGATTTTCCTGTTTTCTTCACATGATTCTTTTCTCTCTCATTTTGTTCAATTCTCTCTTTCAGGTCTCAGCACAACTATTTAAGAATTACACGAATTCTTAAAAGCCTTGGTGAGCTTGGGTATGAGAGTTTTAAATCTCCTCTCGTAAAATTTATTCTTCACGAGGCTCTAGTGGAAAATACCATCCCTAATATTAAGCAGAGTGCTCTGGAGTATTTTGTTTATACAATCAGAGACAGAAGGGAGAGAAGGAAGCTCCTGCGATTTGCCCAGAAACATTACACGCCATCAGAGAATTTCATCTGGGGACCGCCTAAAAAGGAAGAGCCAGAGAGAAGCAAAGCCCAGAAAATGCCTACTCTGCCCACTTCAGGTTCGAACGGTCAAAATTCTATACACAAGAAATCTAAGGACTCCAAAAATTCCTCAGTAGCGATTCACGGAAATAGCAAAACAGTGGAAGAAAAAAAGGGGGCGTCTAGAGAGCCAGAGGAGGAGACAGAGAAGCTGAGCTCAGAGCCCAGCAGTGAAGATACCAAGACAAAAAACACAGGAAAAGACAGCACTGTTGATGAAGAAGCAAATTCTCCACCCGAGAAAACAGTTACTGACACCGCAGGAAAAAGAGAATGCCCAGCTTCCTCTGAAAAAGATAGAGAGGGGGAAAACCAGAGCAAAGACTCTGAAAATTCTGAAAATACCGGTTGCCACAATGAGGGAGTGTCACAGCGAAATGTCACAAACCCACAAACCAGTTCTGGTTAAGGGAGTCAAAAACTGCTGTCTGATTTATCCTGAAGATCAGAGATGAGGTCACGTTTAAAATGTTGGCCGCCTGTGACTTTCGTTGTAAGCCCTTGGTTCTTGTTTTTATTTTGGATCACAATGGATTGGATATTTAATGAGAAGTTTTAAGACTGGATCAAATAAAAGAATATATTTAGGATGTGTTTTCAAATTCTGTATATAACAGTCACTTTAAAGATATTTTTCAAGTTATCTAGAAACAGCCACGTAGCATTTGGTATTCGGCAAGTTCTCTTGAGAGATCCATGCAGAAACCACCCCCCTCCTGATGCAGTCACACCTGCCTTTTACATGCGTTTGAAGCTGGAAGGATGAGTCAGGTCTTCTCAGTTGTATCCAGAAACCAATCTGGACTCTTTTATTACAGCGCCTCAGTCAGGGTTCAGAGTTTTGGTTTCTGTGCTGGCTGTCCTTCCCATTCGTCTGCCGCCTTGCTCTCGTACCTCTCCCTCTTCTTGCTTGAGCTACCATCTTTGTCATCTTTCACATGAGTTTTCTAGTATGCTTTAGGACCCTCTCCTATACCAATGTTCAGGTGGAGCAGAGCAGAATTTTTAATAGTCTGATTTCAGGATTTTTTTTATGTTTATAATAATAAATATTTTTTAGTATTAAGTGTTTAGAAACTATTTCTTGTGTTTACGTTAAAAAAAAACAGAACAATGATAGACTTAGGTTTTTGTGGCTGTTCTATACAAAATTGGTGGTTGATTTTGGATGCAAATCACTGAGGAATGTTAAAAATATCACAAAAATTACTCACTTTGAAAAATGTCTCTTTGTATTGTCAACAACAAGCAAATCTGTCCTTTGAGCTGTTAGTGAATTGATGCCATGAGGATTATATTACTGTCATCAGTCCACAGTGTCTGTATGTGTGTATCTTCACCTTTATGTGTTGAGTATGTTCATCTTTTGTTTGTCATTTGAAACTAAGAACAGTTTGAAATTATATATACTTACTTTTATTAAGTATAGAATTGGATAGCATTGGTTAAAGGGTTTATTTTCTACAGTGTTATTGCTAATTATTATTGCAAATCAGAAGACAATCAAACACTGTGACAGGAACTTCAAAACATTCACACAAACACAGACAAAGCGATGAACAGGAGATGTTTTTACTTTTTTTATTTAGCAAGGAGTCGACTGTAAAAAAAAAAAAAATCTCTCTGCAGCTTTTAAGAAAAGTCCTATATGCCTTCACACACCCACCCCACCCTTACCCCTGGGCCACAGGAAACTTTTACTATTTCCTCTTTTGTAGCACATCATATAAACGTCTTGTTGGCTTTCTCAGCCCACACTTTCAGTGATGGTTCCTACAAAATACTCCCAGCAATCTTATGCTTTTAGAAATAATAAAAAAAAAAAATATTGTTTTTAAATTTACACATTAGCCCAGTTACTTATTATCCCTGATTTTCTTCGTGCATCATAATGGCACAAATGTGATACATGTTTGTGTATCGTATCCCTGGAAGACATGAAGCACTTTATCATTTTAGTTACTGTAATAACCAGCTGTAGCTTGTTCCAGTTTGTGAGGTGTTAAGATTTCGAGGTAGTAATCTCGGTTTGCAGTTCTCTGCAAGGAATGTATGGACTTTCACATGCGGTGTTTGTAGCACCAATCTAAAGATCTCAGTAGACTTTTACACAGGGTTCAGGGATAGGAGAGGACTGCCGAGTTAGGCCGAATTGTAGGAATATGGTCAAGTACGTTCAAAATATCTTAGTTTTGAACATACAGTGAAGCACTCAGACCACTTTAAGGGTATTTAGTATAAAAAAACATGAGACCAGGGGACTGGAGAAATGACTCAGTGGTGAAGAGCACTTGCTGCTATTCCGGAGGACCAGGATTCAGTTCCCAGCACCTGTCCTTGGTGGTTCTCAGCTGCAGCTACTCCCAGGGGATCCTTGCTCTGACTTCTGGGCAAAGGGGGAGCTCCATGCATGCGGTGCACATCCATACAGTCAAGCACACACATACGCATAAATAAGTTCGCTTTAAGTAAATATGGGGTCAGATACTAAAAACACTTAAAAACAGGCCACCAGATGCTAAAGTCAATATAATCTAAATCAATGTAATTATGGTGTAACCAAACCCTTAGAAATAAAAGCATTTAACAATTTAGGTTCTAGAACGTTATTCTTTATCAATGATCTTGTTAGATTACGCTACTCAATTTGAGAATATTTGGTCTCAAGAGGAGAACGCCCTGGCTTCCATCTAAAATAGTGGCCTTTTCTCGTGGTGGTTATTTAAACTGCATATTAATAAAGTTTCCTACATTTAATCTGTAAATAGCGGAGAAAATAACTCAGTGAAGAACAAGTTGGAGGACGTCATTCCTTTTGCTGATAAAAATTGAGCATCTCGAATTTTTTCTATTAAGAGCACTTTGTACATTTAATAGTTTTTTAACGTAAGATCTATAGATTGTGTATTTATGTGTGTGTTAGATATCACATAGCCCTCTGAAACTGACTTCTATGTTCTGTGTTTTCCAAACTACCATATGCTTACAGAAATTTGCTGGGAAGCTGTTCCAGAAAATGCCGTGCAGCATGGCCAAGTAGCTAGATGCATTGCTGAACATCCACAGGTCTTAGATGGTCTTTTTTGTTCCGTGGGCTGCAAGGATGCTACCTATGGGCTATTGATAAACTTATATTTCACAAGAAATAGATGCTATATTGCTTGATTAGCTTCGTGCATTGATAATATTTTTTGCTTTCATATTTTAGAGGAGAAAATATATGTGAAGATATTTTGAAATACTGTAAAGTGATAAATAGTTATATATTTCTGTATGGTGGAGATGTTTCTGACCTAAGATTATTGTATCATTTTGCATTTTCAAGCTCATTCTCACAGGAAATTCTAAATAATCATGATGGACTTGAAAAATCTATCTGCTAGTCGTCAGGTTCTAAAATCATTGTATAGTTTTATTTTGCTTTAGGTTTTGAGAATATATTTTTCAGTTTAAAGGAAAGAAGATCTATAACTCAGGAGTTACTAAGAGAGTTTTAAGATTTTTTTTTGTTAAGTGTTACATATATAAATATATGAAGATGTAATAAAAACCTGTCACAGCCTTGACACTTTGTACCATGCCCTCCTGATTTTCATAATTTACTAGGAATGAAGGTAAGATGGGGTGAGAAGGAAAAAACAAATACAATGAGGTAGTTCTTAAAAAATCATTTTGGTAAATAAACCTACATGCCAAAAAGGTTCTTTAAAATGAAGTGTTTAAATGAACAAGGAATATTTGTTTGTCTTAAGGTCAAACTTTTGCATTTATGATAAACTGATTTAGTGAGGCAATTTAAAACTATTCTTCAGGCTCCTCTAAAATCTGTATTTTGTAACACGGAAAAAAAGCATTTTAAAATCTTAATTATAATTACACCTGCAGGCCTTTAATGACTGTTTAGAGCAAGATTCCCTTGTTGCAGGAGAATTGGGAAATAGTTGTTTAGTTGCTTTAGAATAGTTTCCTTTTCCTTTCTCTCTCTCTCTCTGTACGTGTGTGTGTGTGTGTGTGTGTGTGTGTGTGTGTTATAATCTGAACATTTACATACTGGAATCAAGGGAGGGGTAGTTTTAGAGGAAAATGGCTGGAGTTAGTGTTAACCTAGAAACCTGGCAATGTCTGTCTACTCACTTCTTTCGACACTGGGTTCATACTGGTTATTGCAGGAAGAGATTCGTGTGGGAAAACTCTAGGATGACAGTGAATACTAACATGCATCCCCCATGTTAACATGAGCCAAGCCGCCCAGCAGACTGTCATTCAGAAGTTTACTTTACTATTCCACTGTAAACTCTTGCCATGAGGAACCATGAGCACCCATTCTTAAAGTGTTTTCACCACGATGTTCAACAGGAGGAGCAAAGGTTCACCTGTCTTGTGTTGTTTTTGTTTCTCATTTCTGTTACTCGCTGGTGCATTTAAACATCCTTTGGGTACTGCAAGTTATAGTGATCTGTCTTACTTTCTGCTCTTGCATTCAGATGGCTGCATTAAATGAATGTTACTGGAGACATCATTAAAATCTTCATTCTAGTAGACTGGAGGAATCTGAAATTCGTTTGGAAAACTTTCATGTTATTTTCTTAGTAGAGATGTTTCAAAAGGCTTGTTCTTACTTTCCCTCTAGATTAAAGAAAGTAATCAGTGTTGTCTGCTTTTACAAATTCTGTTGTGAAATTTATTGTTTTGGTCATTTGTGGAAAACGATTTCTTGGTTTGTTTGTTTTTTTTTCTTTGAATTAAAGTTTTCATGTGGAAAATCTTGTGATGCGCTTGTGTTGTGGCCTTAACCATGGCTGACTGGAAGTGGAGTTCGGAGGAGAGGTGGCCAAGGATCCTGTGGGCACCTGGGAAGCCCCTTTGCCTGCACAGGTGTCTCTGGGTCATAAAGGTGTCACACCTGTGACCTCTGCTGTCCAGGGATGATAAGCCTTTTAGGACCCCATGCTCAATTTCAGCGGGAGTTGTTCTTCACAGAACATCTGCTGTAATTTATCTGCTACCATTTTATAGTGGTTCAGAAATTTATGAGCAATTGGGCATCTGTTGTGTAAATTAGTTCTATCTTTATACCTATCCTGGGAAACACTGAAATATCATCCTTCCCCTTCACTCTCCAATCAAATTTCTTTCACGCTGTTTCATAGACTTTTGGTATAGCCAGGGTTCTAGAGGAACATAACGTATAGGATACACACACACACACACACACACACACACACACACATTCATTTATTATATATACATACATATAGTTTTATATATATATTTAGGGATTAGTCAGAATGGCTTACAAGTTGCGATCCAGCTAGTCCAACAGTGGCGGGCCAGCAACAAAACATCTAAGAATCTAAGAGCTGTTCAGTCCACAAGGTTGGACTTCTCAGCTGGTCTCCGTATGTACTGGAATCTATAATGCCAGTGAAGGAATGGACTTGCCAGCCAAAGCATGAGCAAGCAGGCAAAGAGCAAGCTTCCTTCTCCCATGTCCTTTACATAGGCTGCCAGCCTGGGTAAAGGTGGATCTTCCCATCTCAAAAGATCTGGATTAAACCTGTGTCTTCCCACCTCAAAAGCTTTGTTTTAAGAAAAATCCCTCACAGGCGTGCCCAGCTGTTCTGGTTTTAGTGCATTCCAGGTGCAGTCAAGTTGATGACCAGAGACGGCCATCATACTTCTATTTTTAAAACAATAGTAACAACAGCAAAAACCCTTCCCTATAAAGTGGAAGTGAGAGAAAACTGGGATGTCAATTTGTTACTCTAAAGTAAATGTTTTGTTTTATTTGTTGGTTGGTTGGTTTTTTTTCCAGACAGGGTTTCTTTGTGTGTAGCCCTGGTTGTCCTGGAACTCACTCTGTAGACCAGGCTGGCCTCCAACTTGCAGAGATTTTGCCTGCCTCAGCCTCCCAAGTGCTGGGATTAAAGGCGGGCACCACCACCGCCCAGCTTCTAAAATGTTTTTTTTTTAAATCATAACACCTTAATGAAAAATTTTAAATATGATATTTAAATAATTTTAAATTAAAGTTTATGAACTATAAGGCAACTAAGAGATGCTGTGACAGAAATCGTGTTCTCCAAAGAAGAGCGCACTAATTGATTTTACAGTATGGTCAGCACTGAAAACACGAGCATACCAGTAGCATATGGACTGAGAAGATTATATATATGTATTTAAGAATATATATCCACACATACACACAAGCACATACACACATGTAACAACAGGAAAAGAAACCATGAATTTGAAAGAGAGCAAGGAGCTGGCATGTGGGTGGGCTTAGAGGGAGGAAAGGGAAAGAAATAGTGTGACTATCATCTCAAGAGAAAATTTTAAAAAAATATGGAGCTTACATTAGCTACAGAAACAAGTTATAGAGGATACTTTATCAGTGAGCTCAAATACTGGGCTCACTGGCCAAATGAGCATATTTTCAATACTAATTGACTTACGGTTTCATGAGAAGAAAGGGAAAGCAAATGAGACCAAATATTAGGCACAAGAAAGACAAATCAGAGTTATGGCAAATGCTGCTTGTTTGAAGCGGGTGAGGAATGGGTTAGAGTCACTGCAGCTGTGTCATGAGGATCAGCTGGGTGCTCTGTGCTGAGGTGATCACCGGTTGGTGCAGAAATAGACCATAGTTCATATTCTCCATGAACTGAGTTCCGCATTGACACCTTCAGCTAGGCTAATGGAATTAATCAAACAATCAGTACCAAACTGAATTCCTTCTCAAGTGCAGACAATCAGGGTTGTTAAGACGACTCAGTGATAGGCAGCAGACAGAGTTTCTGTCTCGCACACGTTCTAGTTGTCGGCACAGTAACTGTATGGCATTACAACTAAGAGTAAAGCGAGGGCCAGAGACATAGCTCAGTGGGTGAAGGTGCTTGCTGCCAAGCCTGTCAGTTTTGACCCCTATAAGCCACAGGATGGAAGGAGAGAGCTGACTTTTCCGACACCCTGGCACCAGGGCCCACTCACACATGCACACACACGTATGCAGAGTAAATAAATCAATGTAATAAAATAAATAAAGTGAGAAAGAAGTGAGAACAGAATGTCAAGACCTTTGATAAGTTTTTAATCTTTTTTTTAAAGGGCTTTTATTTGTTTCCTATTTGACACTAGTTCATCCTTTTGTTACCTAAGGTAACTAAAAAAAAAAAAAAAGGTGTAGCCACTATTTTAGGTCGGAAGTTGTTGGGTCCCTTGTATTTCAAATATTTCAGAGAAGTGGGTATCATTCTTATACAGGCGTGTGTTTTCCTCGTCACACATGTCCAGCCCTCTAGGGGTCACTGGACCTTCTCTGCACTCTATATTCAGCCGCAGCGTGAACTACCAAATACTTTGCATGTTTGTTGCTGCCAGTGCCATGCGTGTATGGCAGAAGTCTTAACCAGTTTCTGGGGGCTGCGTGGTGCTATGAGATACTTCTCTTGTAATTCTGTAACTGCATATAGCACAGTTAATGCCGACAAATGTGAAGAGCAATGGTTTCTGTTGCTCACTGCTGTGAATTGTTTCTAAAATAATACATTCAGGCTTCCTTTAGAATTGTTATTTTTAATAACTATTTAGTTTAATAACTATTACACCTTGTAAATTCATAAAAGCCAGCCAACCTTAGGGAACAATTTAGTATTGTGCTAGAGTACACTGCTGATTTTGCATGATTAAAATGTTTTTTTTTTTTTTTTAAAGAGCTAGGAAAAAAAAAGTTGCTGTTATCCAATGATTAAGCATATTTTTTTTAATGCTTCACATCTAAGATATCTCCTTTAATCCTCTAAAATAAATACTTTATTATGAAGGGTAAAATGTCACTCGCATGAAGTTCTTTCTGTTGTCAGATTTTACGTGGCAGATTGTGTGTGTACAAACATGTTTGGAAATGTGTCTTGCTTTTTTATTTTTAAAAGTAGATTCAAAATGTATCTGTTCAAGTTACTGAATATGGTAACTTTTTCATATGATCAGGATAAGATTAGTAGGGAATTATGTTTCCGTGTGAGAAAAATGTGGTCATAGTAGAGAGGAGTGAGGAGTCTCTAGAGCCGTGGTCCTCAACCTGTGACCACGCTGTGACCCTTGACATGGTTCCTCACGTTGTGCTGATCACCACCCCTTCTCCCCGGCCGAAGAACCATTGTTTTTGCTACTTTTATGAATTGTAATGTAAATATTGGGTATGCCTGATAATGTGATATGCAACCCCTGTGAAAGGGCCGGTCAACCCCGAAGGGGTCGTGACCCACAGGTTGAGAACACCTGACTCCCAGGCCACTGTGGATAGATAAAGATGAGTGATGGCAGACTATTTGAATTTGGCTGCACTGGCCTGTTTGGACAGGAAACAATGGGATTAAAGAACTAAGGACAAATTGTGCTAAGAGAATGAGGTCAGCTTATACACAATGGGGAAAAGGAGAGAAAAGTGTAACAGTCTCAGGGGTGGATGAACATGATGATAACTAGAGTCTTTTAGATGAGTCAGCAGAGAGGATGCCCACAATGACTGTCAGTGAGAGAGAATGCACACATTCTACTGAAAGAACACAGAAAGGCTTCCTTTTGCCTGCAGACTAAAGGCAGTGTGAAATCTAGTAGAAACGGAAATTCTCAAGCTTGTCGGGTAGGATGAAGCCCGTCTCTCTCTCTCTCTCTCTCTCTCTCTCTCTCTCTCTCTCTCTCTCT